>NC_092760.1:51487654-51577654 GCF_047496795.1 Chiloscyllium punctatum
TTTGCTCTATCTCAAAACAGTTTGGTTTCGTTCTTCAATTCACCTGATCCTTTTAAGAAAAACCTTTTCTGTTTCTTTGGATGTTAAGGACTGTAAGCTCCAAAAACACATGGGTACTGCACCCCTCTATGTTTCTCTTGCCCTTCCATGTCCTCTGACCCCATTCCTTCTAATCTCACTCGTTATCATGAATGCATAACCCTTCAAACTTCCTCTCTTTAATGCTAAATGATCTCAGTTTTATCCACTTGTATCATCAGCTTAATGAATTTTGATTTTGGCATTATAATGAGTATTTTTTCCATCAATTTTATGCCTTTATGTCCACTTCTTTGGCTAGATGTCCTCTCCCTGCTTAATAGTCTCTTTTTACCTGTCTCCTTCCACATGAACATCTTCACCTGACCTCTTGCCCATCCAGTGTATTGACCTTTTCATTGAAAACTGCTGGTGTTATACCAACCATTTCAATTTCTTTTCTCCCCTCACTTGCATTAATTTATCTCTCTCTCTGAACTTGCTGCACTGTGTTCTCAGTTTATGATTGTCAAAGCTGCTAATAAGGCACAGTCTCTGTCAGAAACATTGTTTGCTATCTTGCAGAGGCTGAATATCTACTCTCTGACACTTGTCCTTCTGACACACCACTAAACATCATGTCATTGTTTTCAGAACAATAATCGACCTAATATCCTCTGATCTTCCCTTCACAGCCTTCTACCTCATAGTCCTCCAAGTCTGAACAGCTTGCTTCTGCCTCCTTCACCAAAGTCATAAACAGACTGCTCTGTTAGACTTATTTGCTTGTTGCTACCCCACCAACCTGATTTCCTTAAACCTTAATTTAATCTTTTCTCTCCTTGTCTGGCTTCTCCCTACTTTTTTACATCTTCTGACATCATTTCAGTTTCCAATTGTCATACCCTAATTACCATCTCATTTTCCCATGGTATGAGTGTTCAATCTCTCTGTACTTCCGGCTCAATCTCCAGCCCCATTAGGACTATTCACGGGGTCTTGTTCCTTCCTTGAATGGAGGTCCAGCTAGTTTCCATTTGTTCTCTCGTTGAACAGTCTGTCATTTAAGTTGGTGCATTTGTTCTGGATTATTTTTACACCATTATTTTGATGATTGTGTCCCTGCTATTATACTGAATTAGAAAACCTCTTTAACTTTGAGTTTGAGCGAATGGTGAAAATTTGAAGAAATGTTCCTTTTTCAACTCTCCAAGGACTTTCATGAACTACTCAGTTTCTATTTCTTTTCCATTGATTTTCATTATAAACCCACTGACTTTCTCAACACTTCAACTTCACTTTCTTACAACCTACACCGATAATTCCATTGCATTCTGCCAGTTACTCTGTACCTGTTGCACCTGTTCTGATGATGCAGCTTTGTGCAACAGTGCTTTTGGGGTATCATTTTTTTTCTCTGCAACCAAGGATTCCCCACACTATATCTGAAATGGCACTCAATCATGTCCACCACATTGTCTGCATTCCTGCTTTTGCACTTTCCCTCCCTTGCAGAACCACAATAGGGTTCCTTCTGTCACTATCTTCTATTCCACCAGTTCTGTATTCAACTGACACCTCTAGCATGATGTCACTAATTGACACATCTCCTCCTCCTCCAATTTTTGCATTCCAAAGAGACTAGTCCTTGCATGACACTCTGGTTGACTGTCCCTTTTTCATAGACGAAAAGTGTGGTGCTGGAAAAGCACAGTAGGTCAGGTAGCATCTGAGGAGTAGGAGAGTCAATGTTTTGGGCATAGACTGTTCATCAAGAATGTGTGTGGGGGTGTAGGGGATGCTGAGGGATAAATAGGAGCATGGATTGGGGGGAAGGTAGCTGAGAAGACTCTGTTGGATACAGGTGGGGGGGTGATGTTGGTAGATTGGAGGTGAGGGTGTAGCAGATAGGTGGGAAGGAAGATGGACAGGTAGGACAGTTCAAGAGGGCGAGTTGGAGGGTTGGACCTGGGATGAGGTGGGGGAGTGATGGAGGAGAGACGAGGAAACTAATGAAGTCAATGTTGATGCTGTGTGGTTGGAGGGTCCCAAGGCAGGAGATAAGGTGTTCTTTCTCCAGGTGTCAGGTGGCTGTGAAGGAAGCCCAAGACTTTCATATCTTTGGCGGAGACGGAGGGAGAGCTGAAGTGGTCGGCCACAGGGTAGTGGGGCTGTTTGTTGGGTGTGTCCCAGAGATGTTCCCTGAAACGTTCCGCGTGTTGGCATCCTATTTCCCCAATGTAGAGGAGAGCAAAGGAAACAATGGGTGAGGTACTTGGATATACAGAAAATCTCTGCCGGATGTGGAAAGATCCTTTGGGGCTTTGGATGGAGGTGAGGAGGGAGGTGTGGGTGCAGGTTTCACACTTCTTGCAGCAGCAAGGGAAGATGCTAGGAGTGGAGGGTGGGTCGGTGGGGGGTGTGGACCTAATGGGGGAGCCGCGAAGGAATGGTCTCTGCAGAATGCAGGTAGGAGTAGGGAGGGAAATATATCTCTGGTGGTGGGATCTGATTGTAGGTGGTGTAAAACCTGACCTTGTCATGGAAAATAAGGCAAGGCAGGTTACTGAGGTGTCGGTGGGGGAGCAGTTTGGGGCCAGTGACCATAATTCTATTAGTTTCAAAATAGTGATGGGAAAGGAGAAACCATATCTAAAACTTAAAGTTCTAAATTGGAGGAAAGCCAATTTTGATGGTATTAGGCAAGAACTGTCTAAAGTTGATTGGAGGTGGATGTTCGCAGGGAAAGGGTTGACTGGAAAATGGGAAGCCTTCAAAAATGAGATAACAAGAGTTCAGAGACAGTATGCTCCTATTGGGGTGAAGGACAAGGCTGGTACGTGTAGGGAATGCTGAATGATGAGAGAAATTGTGGTTTTGGTCAAGAATAACAAGAAAGCAATGGTTGGCATTGACAGCAGAGATTGAATGATTCTCGAGAAGAGTATAAATGCAGTAAGAGTATATTTAAGAGGGAAATCAGGAGGGGAAAAAGGGGACATGAGATAGCTTTGGCAAACGGGGTTAAAGAGAATCCAAAAGGATTCTATAAATACATTTAAGGACAAAAGGGTAACTAGGGAAAGAATAGGGTCTCTTAACGATCAGCAAGGCCACCTGTGTGTGGAGCTGCAGGCGATGAAAGAGATAGTAAATGAGTATTTTGCATCAGCATTTACTGTGGAGGAGGATATAGAACGTGGGGATATAAACTGCAACATCTTGAAAAATATCCATATTACAGAGGAGGAGATGTTGGATGCCTTAAAACACATAAAAATGGATAAATCCCCAGGATCTGATCAGATGTACCCTGGACCTTTTTGGGAAACTAGAGAAGTGATTGCTGGGCCCTTTACTGTGATATTTGTATCATCAATAGCCACAGGTGAGGTGCCGGAAGACTGGAAGTTGGCTAACATGGTGCCCCTATTTAAGGTAGGTGGTAAGGAAAAGCCAAGGAACTGTCGGCTGGTGAGCCTGATATTGGTGGTGGGCATGTTTTTGGACGGACCCATGTCCAGCAAGTTGTCTTTTGAAAGCAGATTAATGCAAAATTTCTTTTTCCCCTTTTCCAAATGACTGTGTTTATATATGTTTTGGGCAGCTTAGAGGGACAGCATTTACATTTTCTTACTACAATTTGTGTGCGTTAACTAATTGTACATCTTCATTTTATAATAAGTTGACAATTTTGTAAAAAAATTGATAATTTTTTAATTATTGAAGAAAGCTGGTTGATGGATCTTTTCATTCTAAGTCTAATATAAAGAAAACATATATGTCCACATCAAAATTTGGGTACTCTAATTTTAAATTTTGTTGTGACAGTGCAACAATGCATTCCTCACATCTTGTTTGTAACTAGTCATCTATGCATTCTGATGTGTCAGTGGAGCCCTATTGCAGACCTGCATGGCATTCCGTAGTGCAGGAAAGAATGAATTGGCTGATTTTTGATATTGAGGCAAAAAAATCTGCTTCATGTTCCTTCTTTCCACTTTGTTCTACACGTGTGATGTATACCACCCCCTAGCCAGAGAAACAATAGCCAACCTGCTGGACATACAGCACAGACAACAAGACAGGGAACCTATCAACAAAGACTGCATACTCAAACTACTGGACCTGTGCCTCACAACACTCTTCACATTCAACAACCAAATATATGAACAAATCACCGGCACACCCATGGGCTCACCAATCTCTGGACTCCTAGCAGAAGCAGTAATGAAAAGATTAGAACAAACAGTCTTACCGCAAATTCAACCCAAACTCTGAGTCAGATATGTAGATGACACCTTAGTAATAATTAAAAACACAGAAATAGAAAACACACACCGAATCATCAACGCTACACTCACAGGAATCAGATTCACTAGAGAGGAATAAAAGGACAACCAACTCCCATTCCTAGATGTGATAGTACAGAGAACACTGAACGGAGAATTCACCACAAAGGTATACAGGAAAGCCACACACACAGACCAAGTCCTGAACTACGAAAGCAACCACCCCAACACACACAAAAGAATCAAGACCCTGTTCAAAAGGGCCACAACACACTGCAGCACACCAGAACTGCAAAAAGAGGAAGAAGAACACCTCTACAATGTATTTGCCAAAAACGATACCCCCGCAATTTTATCAACAGATGCCTAAGGGAAAGACAACGGAATGAGGACATGCGACAACCCAAAAGACTAGCCACGTTACCATACATCAAGACATTTTGAACTGACAGCTAGACTACTACGACCACTAGGACTCAAAACAGAACACAAACCAACAGCCACTCTCGGACAACAACTCACCAGGACAAAGGGCCCGATACCCAGCATGAGCAAAACCAACGTAGTGTACAAAATCACATGCAAGGACTGCACAAAACACTACATAGGACAAACAGGAAGACACCTGACGATCCGTATCCATCCAACTAGCTACGAAATGACACGCGGATGACAAACAACATTAGTTCGACTGGGACAACACTACTATTATAGGACAAGCCAAACAGAGAACAGCCAGGGAATTCCTAGAGGCATGGCACTCATCCACAGATTCTATCAACAAACACATCGACCTGGACCCAATATACCGGCCACTGCAGCGGACAGCTGGAACTGACAACCGGAAGCGGCAGAGACAAACCACTATAAATGCCGGAGGAAACATCACAGAAGCGCTTCACAGGAGGCTCCCAAGCACTGAGGATGTCACCTAGATTTGGGACGAAACGTCTGCAAAACAAATTCCCAGCTCGGCGAACAGAACCACAACAACGAGCACCCAAGCTACAAATCTTCTCACAAACTTTGAATATACCACCCCTATTGCACCTCAACGTATACATTGATTTAAAAAAGCAAGAGTATTATAAATCAATGTAATTTTTAATTCTTAATCATGATTTTTTTTGTAGCCATGTCTGAGTGATACAATATTTTAAAATCCTCATTCTTCTCCAGAATAATGTTTCAAAATTTCTGTCACTTTTCCCTTTATCCTTTTGAAGTCTTCCAATCCTAATTTTTTTGTCAACCGCTCCGTAAACTGTTGTGTTGCTCGGCATTGAATTTTTTTCATCTGATCACACTCTAGGTTGTTGAGGGAGGAAATGAACATGGAGGAGGGTGATTATGTTCTGAAATTATTAAACTTAATGTTGAATCCTGATGGCTGCGAGGTACCCAGGTGAAAGGCGAGGTGTTGTTAACTTGCTGTGACTCTCCAGCACTTACCAGCATTTGAAGAGAAAATAACACCTAATAGACTATGTCTTGGTGTACAAGTGTGACCTCAAGGATTTCCTGCATATTAGAGTTGTGCCCAGTGCTGATTATGATACATAGCTGAACTTGCATCTCAAGCCTATGCCCAAGAACATACCGTGAGACAATCTATCAAAGAAATTTTGAGTAGGCAACTGGCAATCTACAGCTTCCTGAGATGGAGACCAAGCAAACCTAAAGATCAGACTACAATGTTCTGACCTCATTGCTGATTCCATTCCAGAACTCTGGTAAACTCATCAAAATTGCAATTGGATCTACCACCAAGAAGCATGGGGACTGGTTTGTTGAAAATGACGAGGGCATCCAGATTGCTAGCAACATCAAAGGTCAGCTCATCTGGCCTAGCTAACCAGTTAAGATGTCAAGCATCCTACATCCTTCAATGTAAAATGAGGAATATTCAAAATGACTGATTGCACGTGGAAAAAACTTTGCATGTACATTAGTATTGTGCAATAATGTACAATGAAGCATTAAAGTCCATGTGCCAGCATATCAAATCAACCATCCCCCACCCTTCCCGAGCGTGCCAGTGGAAAGGCACTACATGCCAACAAGGTGCCGGTCCTGGACTAGAACTCCTCAGTCAAACTTTGAATCATTTTGCCTTTAATTCTGCTCATTTTTCTTGGATCAAAGGCATGGCAATGGGTACCTGCATGGGTCCTAGTTATGCCTGTCTGTCTGAGTTACTTAGAAGGTTCCTACTTGGGTCCCTCTCCAGAACTCCAGTATGTCGATGAGATAATCAGGAGTCAGTTAGTGTAAGTTTAATTACTGTACCAGTTCAGGTTACCTTGAAGAATTTTCCTTCGCAACCTCTCTCCTTGCCTGAGTAATGACTCGTAGGTTAAACCACCACTAGTTGTCTCTCTAATGAGACAGCAGCCCGATGGTCGGATAGGATTATGTTGACTTTACCTTCACCTAAAGTTGGTGCCGCTTCTCACTCTCATCTGAAACTGGAAAAAGTTATCAATTTTGCTTTCAGTTTCCACCCTTTCCTTCTTTGCATCTCCATGTTGGCCACCAAACTCCATTACAAGGCCAATGACTCTTTCAGTTACCTTGGCTACAAATCCTCACGCTCTCTGCTTCCTATAAGGACTCCGTTCCATTCTCACAGTTTCTCTGCCTCCTTCGCATCTGTTCTGATAATGCCAACTTCAGGATGGGTGTCTCAGAAATGTCTGCCTTTTACCTCCACCAAGGATTCCCCATCACTGTGGTTGACAGGGCTCTCTGAAACTTTTTCCAGTTTCATATGAAAGTGGGAAGCAGCGCCAATTAAAGGTGAAGGTAAAGTCACCGTAATTCTATCAGACCATCTGGCTTGCTGCCTCATTAGAGGGAGACAACTGGTGGTGGTTTAACTCGAGGGTGATCACTCAGGCAAGGGGAGAGTGTGCGAAGGAAAATCCTTTGAGATAACCTGAGCTGGTGCAGAAAATACATTTAAACTGCTGGCATCATTCTTTGTCTGACCCATCACACTTTGTCGAACCCATTTCTTGCTCTTCAACTTTCACCCATTCCTTCACCTCCCATAACAATAATAGGTGGGCCCCTGGTGTTTTCTTTTCATCCAATCAGCCTTCATATCCAAAGAATCAGAAGCTGTCATTTCCACCATCTACATTATAAATCTAATATAAAGAAAACGTATATGTCCATATCAAGACCTGGGTACTCTAATTTTAAATTTTGTTGTGACCCATGAAGTAGTGGGATCAGTGTGACAATGCATTCAATTTATTACAAAATGAAATCCATTCAATGAAGATGTATAATTAGTTAATGCACACAATTTGTCGTAAGGAAATGTAAATGTTGTCCCTCTAAGTAGCCCAAAACATAAATAAACACACTCATTTGGTAAAGGAAAAAATGAAATTCTGCATAATGCTACATATTATCCTAATGTGACAGCAATCCACAGGGACTGCTCTCTCTGAGGCATTGGTCCATACCTGTTTCACTCTAAGACCTCCCTATACTCCAGGCATTTTTCCATGCTGTTGCAGATGTATGGCTTGCCCTTTACCGCCACCATCCTCACTATTCTAAGCTCCACTTTCCAAATGAAGCAGTGATTTACCTGCATTTCATTCAATCTAGTCTACTGTATTTGCTGCTCACAATGTGGTCTCCAGTAAAATGGGGAGGTGAAACCTAGACTGTCCGACTGCATTCCCGAACACATATGCTTTCTCTGTAAAAATGAACCCCGAACTTCCAATTGCTTGCCATTTCAACATATTATCATGCTCCCATGTCAATGTTTCTGTTGCAGGCCTGCTGCAGTGTTCCGGTGAGGCTCAATGCAAGCTGGAGAAAAAACACCTCCTCTTCCACTTCTGTCCCTCTCAGCCTTCAGAACTCAACATGGAGTTTAACAATTCCAGAGTCCTGTTTGTTGTCCTTTCTCCATACTCCTAGGTGCTGTCTTGTACGAATTGCTCCCAGCCCAGCCAACCCATTTTCAACCATTTACACTTCTCATTAGCATACTAAAGAGCATTTTTCTCTCTCTCGGCTTCTCAACAGCAGTCTGTTTGTTTGCCTACCTGTCCTTTTTACCTCTCGCTTTCCTTTGGTTCCTCCTCCATGTATTCTGTTGACTCACCCCACGCCATCATTAATATAAATACCACCTTTTCCCAGTTATTTTCAGTTCTGGTGAAGAGTCACTGGACTCAAAGCTTCAACTCTGTATTTTTCTCAACAGATACTGCCAGACCTGAGTTTCTTCAGAATGTTTTGCTTTCATTTCAGATTTCCAACATCCGCAGTTCTTTGTCTTTATTTCTATGTTTCAAATTGTTAGAACTTTTGAGAGTTGTATTTATATTTAGTCCTAGATAGGATCAATAGATTTTCAAATTCCAAATAAATGATTTTGATTCAGTTTTTTAAAAAGTATCAGCAAAGTCTTTGTTCATATAAGTGAACAAATTCAAAGTTCTTATTAATCACTTCAAAAATGGTTTTAACACTGTGCTTGTTATAAGTGTTGAGATAATTTGCTGTTATATGTTAGAAGTAAACATGGCAAAATGGTAAATGTTATACCAGTTATGGAAAACTGCCACTTACTTTTCATGAAAGCATCCATTCAGTATTTGTATTTGTCTGGTATCTTTTGCACACTTATATTAACGCACTCATTTCTTTTCTCTTATTATATGTATCATAAACAAATAAATTTGTAATTAATTGTTATTTTATTTATTATATAGCTTTATGCCAGCTCTTACAGGCTTCTAAAGGCAGAGATGGCCGTGTCAGTTCAAGTACAGATGAAGGTAAAATCCCTTCTGATGGTCCTATGTCATCCCTGTGGCTCTAGTGACCTTTTGATCTTTTAACTTTCCAGATCCTTCTTTCTCACAGCAATGTTGCTTAGCAGGTGATGGAACTTCCAGATTGTATTTTAGGCGCCTTGCCTGGATACAGCTCTTGGAACAGCCTTTTTAAAAAAAACTGTGGTGATTCACAAAGCTCCTCCTCCTTTTGAAAACGTGCAAGCTCTCTCTTTTGTGTGTTTTTCTCTTTATCTGATACAATTCCAAACCATAGCAAGCTTTGATTTTTGTGGAACAAAGACCAGTTGGCAGTGCTAGTAGCTTTCTCTTGATTAATCCTGAACAGTACAATAATGGCTAATGATAGTTGTTTCTAGTGGAAAAAATAATCTTAACAATTGGCATTATTTGTTAATCTATTGGAATTTTAAAGGAATAACACTAAAGAATTGTTTAGAATAGAGGCATTATCAGATTCGCAAAAAATATTCTATTTAAGCTAATATCGCTTTTGGATTAAAAAAAGTTTTCAAACTTGTGCAATAAATCTTTTTGAATTAAAACAATTTAAAAAAATTGAAACTGCACCATTTTTAAACTGGATTTACAAAAGTCGGCACTGCACTTTTTAAAGCTTTGTTATGCACATTTAAAGCTATATAAATTTTGATCTTAAATAATATTTTACAGCATTTGCTGTGTAAGAATCTTTATGCATTCTTGATCACTTTTATGATGAGTACTTAATGAATCTTGCCTTTCTTTTTGTAGGGTGACTTAATCTATCTTTTCTTGGATTTTGGTCACTGCTGTACTTTTATATTTGTGTCCAGGATGGGAAAACCGTTATCATTCTGTATATTTTTTTTTGTTTTTCATTCAGGTGAAAACTATGAGCAGAGTCCATTACGAAGAACTTTTAAATCCAAAGTGTTGGCTCATTATCCAGAAAATGTGGAATGGAACCCTTTTGACCAGGATGCTGTTGGGATGGTTAGTATATATAGCATGTTCTGAGAAGCTGGTCTAAATCCATAAATATATTGCTTGTTTTGCATTCTGAATCCTTGGTATGCATTCATGTGTTGAGGTTCAAATCTGGGCCATACATTGAAATGAAAGCTTAAGCTTATGGCAGATGCTTCCCCTTGTGGAGGGACAACAATTAAACAATGCCTTTTTCCCTGTTAAATGTCTGGAAGTCAATTATCCCTGTAATTAGCCAATGTGTATAGCCCAGAGATTGCAAATTGGGAAGGGAAGATAAATTAATCTCCACATCTTATTATTTAAGTCGTAATTGTTATATGCAATGGACTTCGAAGATAAAGTATTTGATTTGAACATCTAGTTATCACGTTAAAAACAATCAGGTGCTGCAATGTGAGTAGACTTGTGTTGTGACAGGTTAGGTGGCCTGCCTCATTTGAAAATACCTTCTGAAGTTATGCTGAGTGCTCTTTGTAGGTCTATATTATATAGTGACTTTATAAAAACACATTTGATTACTTCTATTGACTTGTCTATGATTAAGGTTAGATTCACTGATCTGTAGTTCCAAGGCTGTGTTTCAACTCTTGGGCACTGGCAAAGCAGCATAATGGAACACCACGAATGATAGTACAGGTGGTGGACTGGTAACTCAAATTTCTCTTGCCAAGCTCTATACAGGTCATTCTAGTAGAATCCGCGTTTCATCAACGCGAATTGGGTATAACGTGATTGACAAATTGTGGGTGCTGTTTGGATAATGGAAACTTTATGCTGAGCTTATATAGTGATTTTCCATAGCAGCTTTTCATTGCACGATTTTCTATAGAATGAGGTTGCAGAGGAATGCTACTGTCACGTTATAGCAGAACAACCAGTAAAAATGTCTGGAAGCCTAATAGGGATGGGGTTCACTAAAAGATAATCTAATTTAAGATTGAAAAAACAAGTTTATTGAAACTTCCAGTACTTTATTGTAAAATACATAATGGACTTGGGGAGGTGGTGTTGGGGCGGTAATGAGGTGGGCAATCATGGGAGAGGAGTTAGAACCACAGTGAAGGAAGAATTGAAGCTGGGGACAGTCAGAGCTGTGGGAGCAGGGGAAGAAAGGAAAAGAAATCAATTGATTACAGGTGAGGAGAGAAGTTTGTTATGTGGGAAAGAGAAGATGGTATCAGAGCTGTGGTAGCGAAGGAGAGAGATGGACAGCGGAAGAGAGAAGGACAGAGAAGATGGAAGTGGATAGCGTGGCAGATTATGGCAGGGAAGTGAGTATGGTGGAAGAGAAATTGAGGAGGAAGGAAACATTGGAAGGGTGGGGAAGCAGGTAAGAGAGGGATATTGGGAGGATGGGCTAAGGGGGTGGGAAGAGAGTGACATCATAAATAGGTAGGAGAGGCAGGAGAGTAGAGGGACAATGAGGTCATAAGGAAGATGGTAGGGGGGGAAGAGGAATGTTGGAAGATGGGCAGAGAGCAGGGAAGAGAAGGCAACAAGAGGGTGGATAAAAGAGAAGAGTTATGGAGGAGTAGATTACTTACAGTGTGAAAACAGGCCCTTCGGCCCAACAAGTCCACCCCGACCCGCCAAAGCGCAACCCACCCATACCCCTACATTTACCCCTTTACCTAACACTACGGGCAATTTAGCATGGCCAATTCACCTGGCCTGCACATCTTTGGATTGTGGGAGTACCTGGAGGAAACCCATGCAGACACGGGGAGAACATGCAAACTCCACACAGTCAGTCGCCTGAGGCAGGAATTGAACCCAGGTCTCTGGCGCTGTGAGGTAGCAGTGCTAACCACTGTGTCACCGTGTAGTAAGGAGGAAGCTGACTGAAAGAGTGAGTCACAGCGGAGGATGGGAAAGAGGTAATTGAAGTGGAGGGAGACAAAATAGTGTCATGGCACAGGTTGAGTGGAATGCAAGAGGGAGTCACGGTGAAGGACGAGAGATGACAAAAGAGAGTCATGGAGGAGGAGAGGGAAAGAGGTATTCCATGGTGGAGTGCAAAGGGAAAAGAGGGATTCATGACAGAGGAAGAAAGGAGTAAAAAGGGAGTTGTAGAGGAGTGGTTAAGACTGGGTTGCAAAGGAACAGAGGAAGTGTCCCCAGGGTGAGGGTAATATTGGTTGCATGGGGTGGGGGGGGACGGCGTGAGTAAAGGGCAGGGGAGAAGATGTCACTGTGAGGGCAAGGGGTGGGAACTGGCAGGAACAAAACAGGGAATAGTGGGTGGTTGAGTTTAAGATGGGGAGAGGTAGACTGAGAGCAGCAGCAGCAGTGGATGGGTAGCAGGCCACAGCAAGATTTGCTACATGGGGAAAGAGGTTCCAGTGTGCAGAGAGGGTCATGGTGGGGAAAGAGTTATTGTGGGAAAGTAAGTTGGGGGTGGGTGTGCGTATGGTGTAGGTGCAAGTTGGGAATCCAAGGCAGAAGTCCAGTCAGGCCAGACTAAGTTAGATGCCGAGAGTATGGTGCTGGAAATGCACAGCAGGTCAGGCAGCATCTGAGGAGCAGGAGAATCGACGTTTTGGGCATAAGCTCTTCATAGATTTTACTGCTCCTCGGATGCTGCCTGACCTGCTGTGCTTTTCTAGCACCACACTCTCTACTCTGATTTCCAATATCTGCAGTCCTCACTTTCTTCCAGACTGAGGTAGATGTCAGGTTTGGGTGAGGGAGGGTTATCTTTGGAGCAAGTCTGTATATGTCAGGAGTGGCCACATTGTGAGAGATAGCATAAGCCCTTCATCATTTCTGGTGAAGGGCTTATACCTGAAACATTGATACTCCAGCTCCTCAGATGCTGCCTGACCTGCTGTGTTTTCCCAGCGCCACACTCTTGACAATGTGAGATATGCAAAGAGTTGGAGATGGGCCCAGTTGGGGATACAAGGGGTCAGGGTTGTGATGGGTTAGTTGAGCTGAGGCAGAGTGGGGAGTTGTGTTGGGTTCAGGAGTGTGTCAGCTCACTGTGTTGGGAGATAGTCTGATGGGTTATAGGGAGGAGAAGAAGAGTTGAGTCTGGGAGGGGAGGAGGGAAGAGTGGAGTAGTCAAGGCCTGTCCAAGTCTGAGAATAGGGTTGAGGCTGAGAAGGGTGTCTAGTCAAGAATGAGGCTATTTTAGGGCATTGTCTCCTTGGAACTGGATCTTGGGTTAAGTCTGAGGGGCAAGACATTGCCCACATGGAGGGGAATGGATTCTGTGAGTTGTGCTGTGGGAGTAAGATACAGCTCATTTGGGAACTGTGAAATGCTACATTATAAGCAAATTTACAGATATTGATTCATGTTATATCAGACTTCAATTGAATGTTAGATTGTTTACTTGTCAAGCAGTAATTAGTATTTGAAGAATGAATATATGATTTGAACAACTTTATAATCCCTTTTTAAGGCACAACAATCATGCAGAAAATGTGGTTCAACTGTGTTTAGCAAGAGGAGTTCAAAGGAAAAGACTTACCATGTTGCCAAAAATGTAGTAAATTTGAGGATTGTGTAGATTTTAAAATTTAACAAAGGAGGGCTAAGAAATTGAAAAGGAAAAAGAATATGAGAATAGCTTAGGGATGTGCTGATTTGTAAATTCCCATTGTAAAATTGCCTGCCACAGATGCATCTGTCCACTACAGTATTGATAAAAGTGACCACTGCACAGTGCTTGTGGAGATGAAATCATGTCTTCCATTGAGGATATCCTTTGTCAAAATGAGTGGCACTATCACTGTGCTAAATAGGATAAATTCGATCAGATCTAGCAAGTTCAGAGAGGGCATCCATGAATGGCTTTGACCATCAACAGCAATCAAATTGTACTCCCAACACAATCTGCCCCATCTTACCACCTTCATGATAGAGGATTAACCTTGGTTCAATGCAGGGTACAAGAGGGTAGCAGCACCAGGTTTACTTATGTATCAGTCTGGTAAACCTACTGGACTAATTGTGTGCCAAACAGCAAAAAGCAAATAATGACAGATGGAGCTAAGCAATACCACAAGCAATGGATCAGATCTAAGTTCTGCAGTCCTGTCACATTCGTCGTAAATGATGGTGGACAATTGAACAGCTCAACGGAGCAGGAGGGAGTACAAACATCCTATCTTCGATAATGGGGGAGCTCAGCACAACAGTGCAAAACATCAGGCTGAAGCATTTGCAACAACTTTCAGCCAGATGTTTTAAGTGGATGATCCCAGCCTCCTCCCAAGGTCCCCAGCATCACAGATGTCAGTCTTCAGGCCAATTCAATTCACTCCACCTGATATCAATAAATGATTGGAGGCACTGGGTACTGTAAAGTCTACGGATCCAGATAACATTCCAGCAAAAGTACTAAAGTCTTGAACATACCGTGCCCTTAGCTAAGCTGTTCCAGTACAGCTCCAACACTGGCATCTACCTGGCATTCTGCCAAATAAGTCCTGTGCATAAAAAGCAGGGGTCAATTCCAATCTTAAGTCTACTTTCAATCATTAGTAAAATGATGGAAACTACATTTTTTTGTCTTGCCTCTGAAGACCATGTGCCGTAGCAACTTCTGAATGTGGGACTAAATGCTGAGAGCATAGCCCAGATTGGTCACACTGCTTAGAATGAACATTGGATGGAGGATGTCATCGACAGTACTGTTATGTAGTATTAGCTGAGCAATAAACTACTCACTGACACTCAGTTTGGTTTCCACCAGTGCCATTCAGCTCCTAACCTCATTATAATGTTAGTTCAAACATGAACTAAAGAGTTGAATTCTGGAAGTGAAGTGACAGTGGCTGCCCTTGACAGCAAGGCTATATTTCACCTCCTGTGGAATCAAGGATCCCTAGTAAAATGGTTAGGGTGAGAATGCTCCACTGGTTAGAGTCATAACTGACACAAAAGAAAGTGGTTGTGGTTGTTGGCGGTCAGTCACTTCAGCATCATGACATCTTTGCAAGTGTCCTTTGCTCAATCATCTTCAGCTGCTTCATTAGTGTCCTTCATGCCATTTTAAGGTCAGAAGTGGGGCATTCATGATGGTTGTACAATAGTCAGCATGATTTGTGACTCCATGTACTGAAGCAGTCCATATTCATATGCAACAAGACTAGGACAATATCCAGGTTGGAGCCGGGAATGACCATCTTCAACAACAGTGAATCTAACTGTAACCTTTTGACATTCAATGGCATTGCCATTGCTGAATTCCTCCACTCTTAGCATCCTGAGGGTTACCATTGAACAGAAACTAAACTAAACTGGACTAACCATATAATTACTGTGGCTCCAAGAGGAGGTCAGAGGCTCCGAATCCTGCACCGAGTAACTTACTTCCTGATAGCCTAAGGCTTACCCAACGCTTGGAAGATGAAGATAATGTACTCCTGTTTCCTGATACTAGAAAGCTAGATGGCAAACTACATGGTGGGGAGGATATAAAGAGACTGTAGAGGGATATAGATAGGTTGGGTGAGAGGGCAAAGATGTAGCAGATGGAATATACAATATGCTCAAAAGTGAAGTTACCCACTTGGATAGAAAAAAAAGCAAAATAGCAAAATTTTATTTGAATGGGAAGAGTTGAGAAAATCCCTGCAATCACAGGGGCTTGGCTGGCTTGTACATGATCACAAGTTGCAAATACAACAAGCAATTCAGGATGAAATTGTCTATTGGCTTTTGTCCTAAAGGATTTGGAGTAAAACGGCAAAGAAGTTTTGCAACAATTACACAGAACATAGGTGAAGCTATCTAAGAGTACAGTGCATAGAAATACAAACAGGAAATGCTAGAGAATCTCGGCATGTGTAGAGGCATTTGTGGAGAAAGAAACCGAGATAATGTTTTGAATCCAATGTGTCTCCTCTACTGCAGGACAAATGCTGAGAAAATGTTATCCTTGTTTTGGGAATGTAGAGTACGAAGTCAAGGTCACAGACAAACATACGAAATATAAATTAGGAGCAGGAACCCCTTGTCTAAATCATTAGTATAAATTGTCATGAATTGAAGCCTTGGTATTGAGCCTTGTGGTGTTCCATTTGTTACATCGTTTTAACTTCAAAATGATCCATTCATACCTATGCTGTTTTCTCTTAGTCAAATAATCCTTGAGTAATTCTAACATAATTCCTAATATGTTATCAACTACATGGCAAACTCTAATTTTGTGTTGAAACCTTGGATGTGTAACTTGTCAAATGCCTTCTGGAACTCCAAGTGCACTACATCTACATTCCCATTTATTCATGTTCTTTGTTACTTCCTTGAAGAACTTTTAATAAAGTAGTCAAACATGATTTTTCTTTCACAAAACCATATTGACTCTGCCTGATGGCATTAAACTGCTAAATAGCTGTTTCCAGCTATCTGTCTAATTCCTTCTTGGAAAATTAAAACTAATGCATCCCCTATCTCAGTAGCTATTTCATTTTTAAACCTAGGGTGAAGAGGTTTATAATCATGAGGGACATGGATAGGGTAAATAGACAAGGTGTTTTACCCTGGGGTGGGTGAGTCCAGAACTAGAGGGCATAGGTTTAAGGTGAGAGGGGAAAAATTTAAAAGCAACATAAGGGGAAACTTTTTTGCACAGAGAATGGTGCGTATATGGAATGAGCTGCCAGAGGAAGTGATGGAGATTGGTGCAATTACAACATTTTAAAAGGCATCTGGATGAGTGTATGAATAGGAAGAGTTTAGAGGGATATGGGCTGGTAATTGAGAATAGATAAGTTTAGGATATCTGGTCAGCATGGATGATTTGGACTAAAGGGTCTATTTCTGTGCTGTACATCTCTATGACCTGACGTCCATCAGGTTTTGGGGACTTAGCAGTCTCTTGTTCTAATAATTTTCTCAGTACTCTCCATTTTCTCATTAGGATTGCTATTTGTGTTTTCTACAGTGACGACTGACAAAATAAAATTGTGAAATGCAAAACCGCATTTTCTATTATTAATTCCCCAGACTCTTTTAGCAGACCAATGATCACTTTGCTTTTTCCCTACTTAAATATATGTAGAAACTGTCACTATGTATTTTTATATTTTAGGTAGCTTTCTCTCAGTCTAATTTCTCTGTTTGTCATCATTCTTCATTTATTTTATGAATAGTGGGTTCAGTTTTCTTTCTTGTCACTAGTCTCATGGAATTGAAAGCTTTTATTCAATTTGTAATTATCTTTTGCAGATTATATCAAGTTGGGTGGGAGGGTGAACTGTGACAAGGATGCAGAGATCCTTCAAGATCTGTACAGGTTGGGTGAGTGGGCAAATCAATGACAGATGCAGTACAGTTTGGATAAATGTAAGGTTACTTAATTTGGAAGCAAAAACTAGAGGCAGATTACTACCTGAATGGCTGTAAATTGTGAGAGGGGAGTATGCAGTGGGATCTGAATGTCATTCTCCACCAGTCACTGAAGGTAAGTATACGGGTGCAGTAGGCGGTAAAGAAGGCAAATGGTATGTTGGCCTTTATTGCAAGATGTTTAGAGTACATGAGCAGAGATGTGTTGTTGCAGTCATGCAGGGCCTTGGTGAGACTACACTTAGAATATTGTGTGCAGTTTTGGTCTCCTTTTCTGAGGAAGGATACTCTTGCTCTCGAGGGAGGTGCAGCAAAAGTTTACCAGGCTGATTGTGGGGTTGGTGGGACTGACATATGAGGAGATATTGACTAGGTTAGGATTGTTTTTGCTGGAGTTCAGACAAATAAGGAGGGATCACACAGAGACTTATAAAAATTCTAACAGGACTAGATAGGCTAGATATAGGGAGGATGTTCCCAATGGTGGGTGCATCCAGAACCAGGAGGTCACAGTCTGAGGATTCAGGGTAGACCATTTAGGACCGAGATAAGGGGAAATTTTTTCACCCAAAGAGTAGTGAGCCTGTGGAATTAGTACCATAGGAAGTAGTTGATGCCACAATATTGAATGTATTCAAGAGGTGGCTAGATATAGCACTTGGGGTGAATGGGATCAAAGGTTACGTGGAGAAAGCAGGATTAGGCTATTGAGTTGGATGATCAGCCATAATTGTGATGAATGGCAGAGCAGGTTCAAAGGGCCAAATGACCTCCTCTTGCTCTTATCTTCTATGTTTCTATATTGAAATTCCTCAGATAGCCTTTACTATAAGGCCATCCTTAATCTGGTCAATAGAAAGACATGAATAGCATGCTCTTTGTTTGGCTCTCGAATGCTAACGTAAGGACTGTATTGAAAAACAGATTATTATACTCATTTTCCAGCATTTCTTTACTAACTTGATTTGTTCAATCCATATGTGGATTAAAATCACTCAAAGTTATCACTGTCCTCTTCGACAAGCCTTTTTTCCTGCAAACCCTGTCCTACAGCATAACTACTATTTGGGGATCTGTAAACTAATTCCATAAGTTGAATTTGAGGTTACTCTTTCCTTGTCTCAACCCAAAGCAATTCTACATCTTGACCTTTAGAACTAAGGTCACTCTCAATATTGTAATGATGTTATCCTCAGTTAACATAGCTACCCTACACCGTTTCCGAGCTTCCTGTCCTTCCAAATATTATGTACTCTTGAATATTATCCTTTATCATCTTACAGCCATGTCTCTACGATGACTATTAGAACAAACATATCTATTTCTAGCTATCAATTTGTTAATTTTGTTTCAAATGCAAACACTTTAGATACAGATCCTTAGTTCTATCTTTTTACTATTTTTGTAACCATTAGCCTTATTTCCTGGCAGTTTGTACTCTCTGTCTCTCCTTGCCATTGATATAACATTATTACCCTTATTATTAAGTGTATGAAGAGTCTTCTAGACTTGAAACGTTACCTAGCTCTGTCTCCACGAATGTTGCCTCACTTGCTGTTATTTCCAGCACTTTTTGTTTTCAGTACAGATTCTAGCATCTGCAATAATTTGCTTTTACCCTTATTATCTTGCTTTCTTGTCTTGTCCTCTCTCTTTAATTTATCACATTTCATCAATAGACTATTTCATTCCAACATTTAGTTTAAAGAACTCTGCACTCCCTAGTTGTATGATTTGCAAGCACACTGGTCTCACCAGATTGATGTCAATGCCACATTGAGTGAAATGTAGCTTACCAACTAGCAGGGTACCTCAGACAGTAACTGCTCATGGAAGTTGCTGTTTGATTTACTCCAAAGTAATGATGAGTGCTTTTGGCTGTCATTCTTAATGCAAAATCTGGACCAATAAGTGTTTATTTCTTATTCCATTTTTCTACTGTTCCACATGATTTTAACTGGTGAGTATTGTATAAATGAATCCAACTACTCATTTTTAATCTTGCACAGCAGAACAGGTTTTGGGCACCTGCAATGTTTGTATGATCTTTATAAACCAGGCTGCTGATTTTAAACAAAATATATGAATAATATATTATCTAATTTTAAGAGCAAGCATTGTTGACAATATTACCCCTATAGTTAAATAAAATTTAGGAATCCCTGTACAACGCACATTCAAATTGCCACAAAGAATTGTGTTTTGTTTTCTTCAGTCAATTTCTGTGACTTTGAATACAATTGGTTGGAGACTAGTTTGAAGAAGTTACTGATTTCAGCTAGCTGAATGAATACTTAGGTTTTATCTTGACCAATTATGCTTTTGTGTGGGCTACCACTATCCCATAGTAACTTAGCTCCCTCGCTTCTGGGTTTCATCATTTATTTCATCACAATAAACATTGTCCAAATTCCAAAGACTGTTCAAACCAAAACTGCATCTTCATTGTAGAAAATTTACTTTAGTGGATAGCAACAGATGTAAGATGTGAATAGGTCTCTAGATATACTAACCTATTCTCCTTTTCTTTAATGGTGAGCCTTTGGAGGATTGAAGTGAGCTGTGTTGGTGTATTTACTAGGAAGCTAGATAAGGTCATGAAAACAAAATAACAAAAAGATAGGACGATAGGATAAGGTGAAGTCAGGTGGGCTAAGCCTTGTGTTGTAGAAACACTGGCATTCACCCATTGGCTAATGGCCTCGTTCTCTGCCATAAATACCATGTAAAAGTTGAAGGAAAAAATATGAAGGCTTGTGAACATATTGCTTAAATCTCAGGTCGACAATGTGATGGCTTGCTGGGTTCTTTTGGGATCTCTATTCTCAAGAACCTGTGGACACCAGTTTTTAAGTCCATGTTTTAAAGTCGAATGTTTTGCACTGTTGTGTTTATATCTAACTCTTGTTTTGTTTTGTGTTAAAGCTCTGCATGCCCAAAGGGCTTTCCTTTAAAACACAGTCTGACAACCGAGATCCACAATTCCATTCGTTTATCATCACCCGAGAAGATGGTTCCCGCACCTATGGATTTGCCCTCACATTTTATGAAGAGGTGGCTAGTAAACAGATCTGCAGTGCAATGCAAACTTTGTATCACATGCATAATGCAGAACAATATGACATCCTTCATACTTCGTCTACAATCTGCATAAACTCTTCTGAGAGTAACTCTGATAACTGCAGTGGCATGACAAAACTACAGCGTTTCAATTCTTATGATATTAGCAAGGACACTCTGTATGTTTCGAAATGCATTTGCTTGATTGCACCGATGCCTTTCATGCAAGCTTGTAAGAAGGTGCTTGAGCAACTCCATCAAGCTGTGACTTCTCTTCAACCTCCACCTTTACCACTAGAAAGTTATGTTTACAACATACTGTACGAGGTGCCTTTGCCACCAGCAGGGAGGTCCTTAAAATTTCTGGGTGTATACGGTCCCATTGTTTGTCAAAGGCCAAGCACCAATGAGTTACCACTTTTTGACTTTCCAATTAATGAGATGTTTGAACTATTGGGTCTGGAAAATGTACTACAGCTCTTCACCTGTGCATTGCTGGAGATTCAAATCCTGCTGTATTCCCAACGTAAGTCCATCATTCATAATTCATTTTACATTTGATAGAAGTACCAGCTAATACCGCAGAAAATAGTAGTAGACCTGCAAGGTTACAGAGGTAATGATTTATGATATTGATCATGATGTTCTCATCCTATTCTAGCTGGGAAGTATTGATTCAGTTTCAGTATTAAAATAGAGAAGGAAAATACAGAATCACAAACACAATAAGAAGAGCGAACAATGGAAAGACTTAAGGGAAAATGAATAAGTTGGAACAAAATTAACTGATGAAACATTGGTAAATATAGGTGCATCAACTTGATATGGCAGAATAGGGCTGCATCTTAAGTTCCATAACTTAAAAGTTTGGATAATACTAACATTTTTAAAAACTGAAATATATGTTAAAGTTGAATCCAGTGACAAAAATTGCAAGAATTATTGTGTGTAGAGAATTAAAGGCAAATGTGAAAAATAAGCTTCCAGCCAACCCAATGGAGAAAAGAAACATATTTTCTGGAAGTCTTCAGAAACTTGTGAACGAAGACTTAGAAGGACAATTAGATGATAACTAGTTGATAGCATGAGTAAACAAGTTATTCATAAAATTGATGTGTTCAGGTGATAGGACCGTCAGTATTTTGAGGTGATTATGCGAGGCATAGTCAAGGGGATTAAACATGGTGTTAGATCTTCAGAAGATTGGCAATCATTGTCTCATTGCCACTCCACTGGAAAATCCCCTGACTTGATGTTGTTCCACATTTCTTCCAGAACCTTCTGAGTCTGGCTTTTAGACAATAGACAATAGACAATAGACAATAGATGCAGGAGTAGGCCATTCTGCCCTTCGAGCCTGCACCGCCATTCAATATGATCATGGCTGATCATTCCTAATTAGTATCCTGTTCCAGCCTTATCTCCATACCCCTTGACTCCACTATCTTTAAGAGCTCTATCCAATTCTTTCTTAAAAGAATCCAGAGACTGGGCCTCCACTGCCCTCTGGGGCAGAGCATTCCACACAGCCACCACTCTCTGTGTGAAGTAGTTTCTCCTCATCTCTGTCCTAAATGGTCTACCCCGTATTTTTAAGTTGTGTCCTCTGGTTCGGCACTCCCCCATCAACGGAAATATGTTCCCTCCTGCCAGAGTGTCCAATCCTTTCATAAGCCTATACGTTTCAATCAGATCCCCTCTCAGTCTTCTAAACTCAAGGGTATACAAGCCCAGTCGCTTCAGTCTTTCCGTGTAAGGCAATCCTGCCATTCCAGGAATTGACCTCGTGAACCTACGCTGCACTCCCTCAATAGCCAGAATGTCTTTCCTCAAATTTGGAGACCAGAACTGTACACAGTACTCCAGGTGTGGTCTCACCAGGGCCCTGTACAGCTGCAGAAGCACCTCTTTGCTTCTATACTCAATCCCTCTTGTTACGAAGGCCAGCATGCTATTAGCCTTCTTCACGACCTGCTGTACCTGCATGCTTGCCTTCATTGACTGGTGTACAAGAACACCCAGATCTCTCTGAACAGCCCCTTTACCTAATTTGATACCATTGAGGTAGTAATCTGCCTTCCTGTTCTTGCCACCAAAGTGGATAACCAGACATTTATCCACATTAAACTGCATCTGCCATGCATCTGCCCACTCACCTAACTTGTCCAGGTCACCCTGTAATCCCCTAACATCCTCATCACATTTCACCCTACCACCTAGCTTTGTGTCATCAGCAAATTTGCTAATGTTATTGCTGATACCATCTTCTATATCATTTACATATATTGTAAAAAGCTGCGGTCCCAGCACGGATCCCTGCGGTACCCCACTGGTCACTGCCTGCCATTTCGAAATGGAGCCGTTAATCACTACCCTTTGTTTCCAGAAATGTGGAGTACAGCACCCTTGGGAAGTGCTGGCAAAGCAGAGTAGATTTGGGAGGAAGACAGGATTCGTCCCCTTTCTTTATGGAACTAGCTGCTGTGTGGTAAATTTCAATGACCTGTCTATGAATATGAGTGGACGGGTGTGTGGATGAATGAGTGAGTCAGTATGTAGATGAGGTAATGATGGCGTGGTCAGCAGGATGGTTAGGCTGGTGTTCAGGCAGCTGAGTGGTTAGCTGGGTTTGTGTGAGTGATTAAGATGTCAGTTCTGGAGTTACTCAAGAATTCAATTTTGTTTTAATCCGTTTAATGTTTTCTTGCTAAAGATCAATGGAATTACATTGGAACTGCCCACGAATGTCGCTGACTCTATTGAAGTGGGAGATTTGAGAATCTTCAAGCCTGAATCATAATGAGTTAGCATACATGTTCAGCAGGTGATAGGGAAGGTAAATGGAAAGCTGCCCTTTACCTCAAAGGGAAAGGAGTATAAAAATAGCTAAGTTTTGTCCCTTTGTCCACCTTTGCCTCGTTAACTCAAATAGCCTTTACACATGGATGGAATCTAATCATTTGATTATTTTGTACTGTCAAATCCTATGTTAACATTTGTGTCAGATTGTTATGATTGTAGACTTCTGGCAACATATGACAATATTCTGTGAGTTATCTAAGTTTATTCCACTATGCTATTATTTCACCTGATTTTGGAGTTTTTTGTATGTGATTTTATTTACTAATTTTAAACATTAGTTTGTAGCCACCCAGATTCACTTCTGGGTTTTGATTAGTAGCCAAACATTCTCCATTGGCCTGTTTGCTTTCCTTAGTAGTAATTGCTCCAGCCTGGATACCAGTACTCGAGTTTATCAACCCATTTTGTGGCAAGCTGGCTTGGTAGATAGGATTTCTTTTGTCCATCCTAAACAATTTTGTGAGACTTGAAACTCCACCATTACAGTGACCTTGGCTTTTTAATCTTCCTGCCTTCTTCTCACCCTTGATTTTAACCTCTGGATTTTGCCAATTCTTTGCTTTTCTACGAGTGATTTAAATATCTGTTTCTCCCACATGCTGGCCAAACAGTAAACTCTAACAAGCTGAATCTTTGCAGACATTTAGTGGCAGACAGGTACATAGAATTATTGCTTAACTATCTTAACAAACACCAAACCTAAGATTTTAAATGAATGTTTGGTTAAGAAAAATGAACTTTCAAGTTTCGTTGAGTGATACTCCTACTTGCCATGGGAAGCTTGCTTGGCAGTAATACAGGTATAATATTGTATCGATAACCTTCTCCATTCCTCTATTTTATCCAACATTCTATTTATTTCCAAAAACATTGGAAGTATTATGCTGTATTTTGCAAAACACTGTGCAATCATTTGCAAACATCCCCATTCCTGACCTTTTATGGAGAAAAGTAATTGATAAAATAGCTGAAGATAAATTGTACTACCTTGAGAAACCCCTGTGGAAAATTATTACTAAACATGCTTCCTAGTTTTGAAAATTAATTTTATATTTGTAATCTTGTCAAATTTTTGCATAACTAAACATTCAACATCTTTAAGTACTTTTGTTTTCAAAAGTGTGCATCTTTGTTTTAGCTTCTATCTTTATTGCAGTCCTGTCTTTATTTTATCATGTGAAAATTGAATTGAAACATGAAAGATTTTAAATGCTTTCAACTTGAAGCTAACAGTGCATGAATAATTTAATGGATGCCCACTTGCTAACCTCACTGTTACTGCACACCAAGATGTGTTCTTATTTCAGTACCAGATTTCGACTGCTTTGGGGAAAAATGAACTTCCTAACTAGAGATCACTAGACCTTTCTTAAAGGGCAGTAGAGTGTGTCCTTGCTGACTTAAAACATTTCAAGCCAATATAAGTATTGTTCAGTATATCATAATCCAGTGATTATCTGACAACTGATTGTCAAATTCAATTCACTCCTGCAAATTGAAGTCAACTGATTCTTCAGTGAGTTGACGAGTTAATATTGGATATTAACTCAATTCAGTAAATTGGCTTCTACATGCAAACGGTTAGTCATGTTCTGGATTATACACAACTATTATTGTGCATGAATTGATTATTTGGATGGTTTTCATGTCTTTACAGTCTTCTAGGAGTTTTGAATGATGAATCTCTCTTGTAAGTGTTATTCTTTTGACATTAGTCCTCTGGACTGATTCCTGCACCACCAAAACTCATCCGAACCCATCTGACCTTACTCTAGTTTTCCTGAACCTCATGGAATTTTGCATTCAACTGAAAAACCTTCTTTGCTTGTAACTGGTTCATGTAGTCTTACAATCTGACTTCTATAACTACTTTGTTTTAACTTGCTAGGTAAAGATTGCCACAGAAGGAAAATAAATGTTGACAGAAAACTATATCGTAATAAAAACAGACAATCTAAGATGAAGAGATGTACCAAATGCCCATTAATGTACATTAATTAAAGCAAAATCCTTTCTATTCTATTGATTAACTGATATTTGTTGGAAGAATTCACCTCATTGGGTGTCAGTCAGTTGGGGAGTTGCAGGTGGAGGGAAGAGGAGAGTGAGGCCATGGGAAGAAGGGAAGTGAGGATGCAGGAAGTGGGGGGACAGAGGAAAATTAGGACATGAAAGTGGTGGAGTGAGGATATGTCAGGGGACATTCCCCACTTCCCTGCAATTATAACCACATCCCATTTAGACCTGAACTGGAACCCATTTAAACGTTCAAATTCAAGGATTGCATGATATGAATGCACTGGTGTAAGCAAATGCAATTCTTAAAGGGCAAGTGTCGGCCTAAAAGGGCTGCTATAATCACATATTGAGTGAGTCGAGGAGATGCATGTAATATAAACTACGCACACCTGCACTGAAATTGCCATTTTATCTAAAGACATTAAAATAAAGAAATATGAGTCAGCATCCAGAAATGCATATTTCCTGTCTTAATTCACCTTTATGTGATAATTTCATATATTTGGAGAAGAAAAGCTTGCTTGACAGCCAGCTTGGAAAGTCAATGGAATCAGGCAATGGAAATATACAAATGAATCATATTTGGGTAGTTGCTCTTTATGCACAGCAGCGAAAAGAAAATATGAAGTTGTTTTGAGTGAGTAATCATTCAGCCTCTTTTCTCTATTTCTGTCAACTTCTCTGAAAACTGCACCTAATTAAAAAGCAAATTAGCAAGCAGCTGTCACTGATAACTCAAAGATACCTGCAAGCATTGTCACCAGTCTACAAATAAACAACCATGGTTTCATCTTAAAAATCTAACCACTCAAGGACTCTAAGGACATTTGAACAGCATTGACTTTATTCTTCTTGTCTATACCAGATACCCTCTCTCTCTTGTAAATTTATTATTTGTGTTTAATGTTGCATTTTATTTTTTCTTAGTGAGGTTAGCTGCCTAATCATATTTTTGTACTGTATATAAATGTAACACAAATAAGGTTTATGGATATCATTAACTTGAAGATCTCTGGTGGGTTTATGTAAAATTAAATTATTATATTCAGTACAAAATAACCTTGGCACAGATTGTGTCTGGAGTACTACATTACATAGAGTCTGTGGTCATGACAATATCAGGGTATGCATGGTGACCACTTAAGGAACAGTACTCTAAAGATGACAACATAATATCCCCCTATTTTTCCAATGTAGCTGTCATGTATTACAAGTAAAAATACAGATGTTAGGTAATAATAAAATTACTTCACAGTGAGAGGAATTCTGAAATTTGCAAGTCTGAGAGTCCATATATTGTTTCAGCAGTTTGACAAGTCTTATGGTGTGAACTTCTGAAAGTAGGGATATTTTGCTTAGCTGCTGTGCATCTGCAGATGTGTCTTAAGAATGTTAATTATTATCCTGGTGTTATATTACAATGTTGTGGCCTAGGTATGTTCATTTGTGTTAACCGTACATAATTGACATATTGAACACATCTGAGCTGGCTTCTGTTCCTCTACAGTGTTGCTCCATCAAGTGTCATGATTTCATAAAGTCTAGGCTCACAGTCCTCTATGGAAACCTCTGCAAAAAAGTGTTTCCTTGTAGGGTGTTAGACTCTGACTTTCCCTTTATGTAGCTGAAGTGGTTCTGCAGGATAAATGCTGGTGTTGCATCATTTTCATCCTTGTCTGATGAGAATTCTATCCTGCATGTTTGAGAAAATGAATAAGTTTGGCCTGGCAATATTGTTCTCATTTGTCTGGCAATGGTAACCCATATCCATTGGTGTAGCTCTGAGCTGTAATAAAGTGACACCATAATTTTGTATTGTTATCATACAATTCAGGTTACAGGCGGGTAGTAAATGAGGCAGGTTTGTTAGGATATGGTGAGAAAAGCCACTACGCCTCACAGTGTAAAATCCCTCCAAAAACCTGATGCACTTCTGACTTATAGAACTATAGAGTCAGACAGTGTGGAAACAGACCCTCTGGTCCAACTAATCATAGAGATGTACAGCATGGAAACAGACCCTTTGGTCCAACCTGTTCATGCCAATCAGATATCCCAACCCAAGCCAACCCAATCCCATCCAAACCTTTCCTATTCATATACCCATCCAAATGCCTTTTAAATGTTGCAATTGTACCTACCTCCACCACTTCCTCTGGCAGCTCATTCCATACACGTACCACCTCTGTGTGAAAAAGTTGCCCCGTAGGTCTCTTTTATATCTTTCCCTTCTCATCCTAAACCTATGCCCTCTAGCTCTGGACTCCTCAACCCCAGGAAAAAGATTTTGTCTATTTATCCTATCCATGCCCCTCATAATTTTGTAAACCTCTATAAGGTCACCCCTCAGCTTCCAACGCTCCAGGGAGAACAGCCCCAGCCTGTTCAGCCTCTCCCTAAAGCTCAAATCCTCCAACCCTGGTAACATCTTTGTAATCTTTTCTGAACCCTTTCAAGTTTCACAACATCTTTCCGATAGGAAGGAGATCAGAATTGTATGCAATATTCCAACAGTAGCCTAATCAATGGGGATTTATCCACTTTTATGTGGTTCAAGACACCCTCCTGTGTAATATGGATATTTTCAGTGTGTCACCATCTATTTCCCTACATTCTATATCTTCCATATCCTGTTCCACAGTAAATACTGATGCAAAATACTCGTTTATTATCTCCCCCATTTTCTGTGGCACTGCACAAAGGCTGCCTTGCTGTTCTTTGAGAGGCCCTGTTCTTTCCCTAGTTACCCTTTTGTCCTTAATGTATTTGTAAAAACCCTTTGGATTCTCCTTAATTCTATTTGCCAAAGCTATCACATGTCATCTTTTTGCTCTCTTGATTTCCCTCTTAAGTATACTCCTTCTGCCTTTATACTCTTCTAAGGATTCACTCGATCTATCCTGTCTATACCTGACATATGCTTCCTTCTTTTCTTAACCAAACCCTCAATTTCTTTAGTCATTCAGCTTTCCCTATACCTACCAGCCTTTCCTTTCACCCTGACAGGAATATACTTTGGATTCTCGTTATCTCATTTCTGATGGCTTCCCATTTTCCAGCTGTCCCTTTACCTGCGAACATCTGCCCTCAATCAGCTTTTGAAAGTTTTTGCCTAATACCGTCAAAATTGGCCTTTCTCCAATTTTGAACTTCAACTTTTAGATCTGGTCTATCCTTTTCCATCACTATTTTAAATCTAATAAAATTATGGCCACTGGCCCCAAAGTGCTCTCCCACTGACACCTCAGTCACCTGCCCTGCCTTATTTCCCAAGAGTAGGTCAACCTTTGCACCTTCTCTAGTAGGTACATCCACATACTAAATCAAATGTATGTGGAAATTGTCTTGTACACACTTAACAAATTCCTCTCCATCTAAACCCTTAACACTATGCCAGTCCCAGTCTATGTTTGGAAAGTTAAAATCCCCTACCATAACCACCCTATTATTCTTACAGATAACTGAGATCTCCTTACAATTCTGTTTCTCAATTTCCCTCTGACGATTAGGGGGTCTTTAATACAATCCCAATAAGGTGATCATCCCTTTCTTATTTCTCAGTTCCACCCAATTAACTTCCCTGGATGTATTTCCAGGAATATCCTTCCTCAGTACAGCTGTAATGCTATCCCTTATCAAAAATGCCACTCCCCCTCCTCTCTTGCCTCCCTTTCTATCCTTCCTGTAGCATTTGTATCCTGGAACATTAAGCTGCCAAGCCACATCAACCATGTTCCTAAACTAAACAAGTTCCACCTGCCTGTGTTTGGCTCATATCTTTCCAAACCTTTCCTATTCATGTACTTATTCGAATGTCTTTTCAACATTGCAACTGTACCTGCATCCACCACTTCCTGGGGAAGTTCATTCTATATGTAAACCACTCTGCGTAAAGAGATTAGCCCTCACCTCCCCCCCCCCCCACCCCCCCCCACCTCCCCCACCACCCGAGGAAAAAGACCTATGATATTCACCTTATTTATGATTTTATAAACCCCTAAAAGGTCACCCCTCGACTTCCTATCTTCCAGTGAAACAAGTCCCATCCAAATCAATCTATTTTTATAACTCAAATCCTCTATTCCTGGCAACATCTTGGTAAATCTTTTCTGAACCCTCTCCAGTTTAATAATATCCTCCCTATAACAGGAGGACCAGAACTGCAAATAGTTCTCCAGAAGAGGGCTCACCAACATTCTCTACAGCTTCAACATGATATTCCAACTCCGAAACTCAAGGGTCTGAGCAATGAAGGCAAGCGTGCTAAATGCCTTCTTAACCACCTTATCTAACTTTGCAAATTTAAAAGAATCATATAACTGAACCCTGAGGTCTGTCTGTTCTATACACCATCCAGGGTCCTACCATTAACTGCATAAGTCCTGCCCTTGTTTTTTTTGCCAAAATGCAAAACCTATCGTTTATCCCAATTAAACTCCATCTGCCACTCTTCAGCCCATTGACCCAATTGATCAAGATCTCTTTGTAATCTTAGATAGCCATCTCCGCTGTCCAAAAAAGTAAGATTCAGCCCATATTTTCATCTTGCAATCAAAATAATTCACAAAAAAATCAAAGAAAAGGGAAACCAACATTTATTTGAGAGGAGAGTACTGATTGATTGGAAAATGGACTTTGATTGTTAGAGGCATTTCCATGGAGCGCGTGTGGTTAATGATGAGACTGTTAACTGTCAAACTTTGTTGAAAATTTTAAAGCCGGGAGAATGAATCTGACTCTGTTTGGTCAGACATTATGTTGAGAAACACATTGAAGAATGGTTGGCATTTATTTTGTTGATTGAAGCGGGCACAGTGTGAGGCATATTCTTTATGTCTGCAAATAACAACGTCCTGTATATCAGTTTATGTAGCTTTAGCACATTATACATGCCAAACTGTGATCCAGTTTGACAATCCTAAACAAAGAGTGAAATTGCTGCTGCACAACAGCAGGTCTGGCAGTATCAGTGGGGAGAAAACAGAGTCAATGCTTTAGGTTCAGTGACCCTTGTTCAAAGAATCTTAAATTAGTTGTCAATGTAATTAATTGTGCATTTGGGATTATTTAGCAAATGCTGTTCACATCTAATATAGGACACTCCATTTAGAATTTTGCAAGTACAAGCTGGATAAGTATAGTCATACCTTCTTGTTGTGAACAATCAAAATGACACACTGTTTGATGTGCTAGGTTTTTGCACTTACAATCTATGTACACCTAATATCACACCAGCAATGAAATCCATGTGCCACCTTGTTCATATGTGTGATAGACACAGCATTCTGGATGTAAGTTTGCTCACTGAGCTGGAAGGTTTGTTTTCAGACATTTCATCGCCATACTAGGTAATATAATCAGTGAGCCTCCGGTGAAGCACTGGTGGTATGACCTGCTTTTTATTTAGGTGTTTTGGTTTTCTTGGGCTGGTGACGTCATTTCTGGTGGCAATGTCATTTCCTGTTTGTTTTCTCAGGGGATGGTAAATGGATCCAAATCCATGTGTTTGTTGATAGAGTTCCGGTTAGAATGCCATATTTCTAGGAATTCCCACGTGTGTCTCTGTTTGGCTTGTCCTTGGATGGATGTGTTGTCCTAGTTGAAGTGGTATCCTCCCTCATACGTATATAAGGTACTAGTGAGAGCTGATCATGTCTTTTTGTGGTTAGTTGATGTTCATGTATCCTGGTGGCTAGTTTTCTGCCTGTTTGTCCAATGTAGTGTTTGTTCTAGTTCTTGCAAGGTACATTAGTTTTGCTTCTTATCTCTAGAGGGGTCTTTCAAGTTCATAATCTGCTGTTTTATTGTGTTTATGGGTTACTTTGATGCATAGAGATCTGAGTAGTCTGGCAGTCATTTCTGAGATGTCTTTGATGTAGGGGAGAGTGGCTAGGGTTTCTGGATGTGTTTTGTCTGCTTGTTTGAGTTTGATGTGAAATCAGTGGACTGTGTTCATTGGTATCAATTCTTTTTGAATTCACTGTATAGGTGATTTTTCTCGCCTCTTTGTAGTTTGTCTATGCTGCAGTGTGTGATGGAATCGTTGAAATAATATTCTATTGCAGTTTCATTTGTGAATGTTGGAATGATTGCTTCTGTAGTTCAGTATTTGGGAAATGTGAACAAGCAATTAGATTTTAGGGGTAAGTGGCCAATACAAGTTTATAGAGAAAAATATGAAGTCAAATTCTTTGTGGCAAGACTGCTAAATACATTTACTGATCTGGATATCTATATAGGTTTTAGAAACTGTGTTATTGAAGAAAATATGACACTAAAGACTTTATCAGGAAGATTTGCAAATAGATCACTCTATTAAAAAGTATTTACAGTACAGAAACAGCTATTCATCCTAACAGATCGAAAATGATGTTTAATTCTAAGTTAGCCTTCTCCTTGACCATCGTCTTTCCATCATAGAGTAATAATAGTAGTGATACAGATTAAAAAACAAACAAGGCACTGGATCTAATTTTTATAAGTATAGTATTAAAAAACACAAGCTAAAGTTAATGTGTAAGAAAATTTGGCTAGGCCACATTTGGAGTACTGTGAACAGTTCCAGTCTCAATATTATATGTAGCATATGGTGATAAGGGTGGAAGGCGCAAAAAAAATTTACCTGAATGATCTTAGAACTGGGATTATACCTGTTTAATAACATTTGAAAAGTCTGGGTCTACCCTGAAAAGGGAAGATTGAGGAATGATCTATTAAAAGATCTCACATTTATGAATGGGTTTTATGGGTTAGGTGGAGAGAAGATAATTCCACTTACTGAGCAGACCACAACTACTGTTGATTGTACTGTATATGTTGATCTGGCATATAAAATAGCCCGATTTTTCTGGTGCCACAAATCATCTTTAGACTTCTACTTAATGAATCATGTTGAATTCCCACCCCCAAACAATGATTTTGCTGCTGTGAAATGCTATACTTTCATTAAGAATTGGCTCCAATTTTTTAACTAAACAAGGCATATATTATTTCACCTTTTTAAAATTGATGCATGAGATCAGAGTGGGGGCTGCTGTGTTACCAAGGAAACACATTAATTTTAAAAACACACCTATGTAGAGCAGACCATTTGTACTGACGAATAGAGATGTTTTCTAATAAAAACAACAAGATATTAAGCTGTTTTTGAATTAAATGTTATAATATTTGCTAACTTGCCAAATAACTATATGGCAGTGAACAAAATTGGTGTTAATGAAAAACTGGAGAAAGAATGGAACAAGATATCAAGATCAAATGTGGCATGAGATCAGGAGTAGCCAGTAACATAATCTTGAAAAGTACATATCAGAATATGTGCTCGAACATCTGCATGGTTACATTACTACAGAGAAGAATGCACTTAAGTGAACTAAATCAAATCCTGAATCCAGCAAAGATTTCAAAGCAGCAGCGAGTTTGAGTAGTGTCTTTGCGTAAAGTAAATTTCTGGTGTTGTTGCAGAAGGTCAAGATTGCTCAGAGATCTCTCTGCCAGAATTACAAATTTTGATTAGATTGCAGCAAAAGCATAAGTACTCACTTGTCATATTAGCAACATGAATGAGATGCCTCTGAATTTCAATATGTCCATCAAGACCTGTGGAGTGGAAAGGTTTGAAAACCATCCTAATGAAAGCCCAGGATGTAAGGATTATGTTTTTGTTTATTCATGGGATGTGGGCATGTCTGGTCATTTATTACCCATCCCTAATTACTCTGAGGGCAGTTAAGTGTCAACCACATTGTTGTAGGTCTGGAGTCAAATGTCATGTGAGTCTTGTCACATGGAAAAAGACCCTCTGCTCAACTTGTCCATGCTAACCAGGTTTACCAAGCTAAACAAGTTCCATTTGCCAGTATTTGGCCCATATCCCTCTAAACCTTTCCTATTCATGTACCTATCCAAATGTCTTTTAAATGTAACATCCACCACTTCCTCTGGAAGTTCATTCCACACATGAATCATTCTCTGTGAAAAGAAATTGCCCCTCATGTCTTTTTAAAATCTTTCTCCTCTCATCTTAAAAAATATACTCCCTAATTTTATACTGCCCCACCCAAGGAAAATACCTTTGCTATTCACCTTATCTATGCCCTTCATGATTTTATGCAGGATTCAAACCCAAGTCCTCAGAATATTATTAGGGTTTTTGGCTTAACAGCCTCACGATGATACCAGTAGGCCATCACCTCACCAAGATTCAAGGTGACACTAGTTTCCATGGCTGACAGAACTAAAAGACTGCAGTAAGTTCTCAAACGTAACAACATGTAGAAGGTCCAGTTTCCCTGCAGACAATTTTGTGTGTGTTCATGACAACAGTTGAGGATCGAATGATGTTGTGAATTGATCATGTGTAGAATAGGCATTCTGGTAGCATCTGAACATACACATTTAGAGCACAAGTAGGCTCTTCAATTCCTTGAGTTTGCTCTTTCGTTCAATAAGATCATGGCTGATGTGATATGGTTTGAATTCGATTCCCATCTACTTCTGATAACCTCAAAATCTCGATGTGCAAGGAAATCCGTTTCCCTCCGGATATTAGGACGTGATATGTTTTGATTCCATTCCGAAATATAACCCAAATTGTTTTTATACTAAGGATCTAGAGTTCAATCTTTGGATTTATGCCTTGACAAGCGATTCAAGGATCATGTTTGAACCAAATAGACCAAGTGAGTAATTGTAGGAGAAAAACCCTTCTCAAAGATTGGAAATAGACTTGCATGTTTGTGTGTTTGCTTCATCAATTTGTGGAATGCTACAAATGCACAAGCTGTTAATAGAGCATTCAAAAAATGTGGAATTGCAAATTCTTTGGTGGGAGAGGAAGATGATATTTGTGGAGGGATGATTCTGAAAGTGAAAGGACCAAATCTGATCTTGAGAGCAATTCTTATCAAGATGCCATAGCCACAGCAACTCTGAATTCAATTAACTCTTTGTGTGAACAGCAAAGATGATGAATTTAACAGTTTTCAATCTTTTGGTTAAAGTTAAAGGTTTCCTTGCAATGAATTTATTTCATAAAATGTTAATGTCGAATTAATTTTAAGCTGGTGTTAATCTTTTCATATGCTGTACAACAGCACTGATGGTTCACATTATACTCTATATAAAAGGGCTTTGACACTTCAATGTATATAGCAATCTACAGTATTGGTATAAATACAATATGTCACTCATAAACAAGAATGAATTCAGGAGAAACTTCATTACACAGAGAGCTGTAAAATATCGAACTTGATACCATGAAGAGTTTAAATAACTCAATGTATTAAAAGAGAAGCGAGAATAAAAAGAAATTCAGTGGAAAGGAATTGACTATGTTGATGGGATTGGATAAAGAAAGATGGGCAGATTTGATGTGGAGCACTAACCCTGGCAATGGCCTGTTTGGACTAAAAGCCTGGATTTGTGCTATGTTTGTAATGATCCTTGCTATGAACGTTGTAATTTAATGTAAAAATTTCAATACTTTGATTCAAACTAATGCCTCATTCAGTCTTCACCTTCAGTTCTATTTCTGACTGCTGAACAAGGTATTACCTTGAAATTACTTGTGCCTAATTTTTCTTTCCTTTCAGCTCCAAGTAAGTAACAACTTATTTTTATATAGCATCTTGAATATAATAAAACATGCAAAGAAGCACAATTTGATACTAAGGATGTATAAGGAGATATGTCTTGAGGAAAGAGAGTTGATGAGATATAGGAAAGGCATTCCAAAGCTTTAAGGCCTAGGTAACTGAAGGCATGGCCACTCTACGGTTGACCAGAACGTGAGGACTGCAGGTGCTGCAGATCCAGAGGCAAAAGGTGTGACGCTGGAAAAGCACAGCTGGTTAGGCAGCATCCGAGGATCAGGGGAGTTGACAGTTCGAGCATAAACTCTTCTTCAGGAATGCGGGGTGAGGGCCCAAGGGGGCTGAGAGATAAATGGGAGGGAGGTGGAGCTGGGGGGAATGGAGCTGGGATGTAATAGGGAGATGGATGTGGGGGGTGATGATGTTAGGTTGGAGTGGAGGGTGGAGCGGATAGGTGGGAAGTTTGAGGGTTGAATCTGGGATAAGGTGGGGGGAGGGGTGATCAGGAAACTGGTGAAATTGACATTGATCCTGTGTGGTTGCCAATCCCAAAGCAGAAGATAAGTTGTTCTTCCTCCAGATGTTCGGTGGCAAGAATTTGGCTGTGGAGGAGGCCCAAGAATTGCATGTCTTTGACCGAGTGGGAGGGAGAGTTGAAGTGTTCGACCACAGGGCGGTGGGATTGATTGGTGTGTGTATCCCGGAGATGTACCCTGAAACGTTCTGCAAGTTCGCATCCTGTCTCCTCAATGTAGAGGAGACCACATTTGAGAGCAACGGGTACAGTAGATGAGGTATTTGGAGGCGCAGGAAAATCTCTGTTGGATGTGGAAAGATACTTTGGGACCTTGGATGGAGGTGAGGTGTGAAGTGTGGGCGCAGGTTTTACACCCCTTGTAGTGGCAAGAGAAGATGTCGAGAGTGGAGACCATATCCATGGAGAGAATGGTCTCTCTGGAATATATTTCCCTCCCCACCCCTATCTGTGGTCTGCAGAGTCCATTCCCTCTGTAACTACCTCTTTCGGTGTTCCCCACCCCCCATCAACCCACCCTCCATTCCCGGCACTTTATCCCAGATCCAACTTTACATCTCAGCACTGCCCTCTTGAACTGTCCTACCTGTCCATTTTCCTTCCCACCTATCCGCTCCATCCTCCACTATCACCATCACTCACCCACCCACCTCTATCTATCTGTTATATTCCCAGATACCTCCCCTAGTCCCACCCCCACACTTCCATTTTATGTCTCAGCTCCCTTGGGCTCCCACCCCCCATTCCTGATGGAGAGCTTATGCTCAAAACGTCAACTCTCCTGCTCATCAGATGCTGCCTGACCAGCTGTGCTTTTCCAGCACCACACTTTTTTACATTATGATTGAACTGATTAAAACTAGGGATAGTCAAGAAAATATAATTGAGGGGGTGCAGATATCTTTGAAGTTGGTGAGTATGTTGAAGTTTGCAAAGATAGGAAGGAATTAGGCCATTGGAACTATTTGAAAATAACGATAACCGCTTAAAATTGTTGGTTGACTAGGGATCAATGAAGATCAGCCAGTGCGGGTGATAGATCAGTGGATCTTCGAGTCTGTTAAGACATTGGCAGCATGTTTGGATGAGTGTGAATCGAGTGCAATTAATGGAGTGTGGAATGTGGAAACCAGCCATAAATGTACTTGAATAACCAAGTATAGAGGTAACAGACCAGTAAGTCTCATGTCTGTCGTCTGTAAGTTGTTAGAAAGGATTCTGAGGGATATGTTTTTTGACCATCTGGAAGAGCATGGCTTGATTAAATGCAGTCAACACGGCTTTGTGAGGGGCAGGTCATGCCTCACAAAACTTATCGAGTTCTTTGAATATGTGACTAGAAAAGTTGATGAGGGTTGAGCTGTGGATGTGGTGTATATGGACTTCAGCAAGGCACTTGATAAGGTTCCTCATGGTAGGCTCATTCAGAAGGTCAGGAGGAATGGGATACAGGGGAACTTAGCTGTCTGGATACAGAATTGGCTGGCTAAGAGAAGACAGCGAGTGGTAGTAGAAGGAAAATATTCTGCCTGGAAGTCAGTGGTGACTGGTGTTCCACAGGGCTCTATCCTTGGGCCTCTACTGTTTGTAATTTTTATTAATGACTTGGATGAGGGGATTGAAGGATGGGTCAGCAAGTTTGCAGACGACATAAAGGTTGGAGGTGTTGTTGACAGTATAGAGGACTGTTGTAGGCTGCAGCAGGACATTGACAGGATGCAGAAATGGGCTGAGAGGTGGCAGATGGAGTTCAACCTGGATAAATGTGAGGTGATGCATCTTGGAAGGTCGAATTTGAAAGCTGAGTACAGGATTAAGGATAGAATTCTTAGCAGTGTGGAGGAACAGAGGGATCTTGGTGTGCAGGTACATAGATCCCTTAAAATGGCCACCCAAGTGGACAGGGTTGTTAAGAAAGCATATGGTGTTTTGGCTTTCATTAACAGGGGGATTGAGTTTAAGAGTCGTGAGATCTTGTTGCAGCTCTATAAAACTTTGGTTAGACCGCACTTGGAATACTGCGTCCAGTTCTGGTCACCCTATTTTAGGAAAGATGTGGATGCTTTGGAGAGGGTTCAGAGGAGGTTTACCAGGATGCTGCCTGGACTGGAGGGCTTATCTTATGAAGAGAGGTTGACTGAGCTCAGACTTTTTTCTTTGGAGAAAAGGAGGAGGAGAGGGGACCTAATTGAGGTATACAAGATAATGAGAGGCATAGATAGAGTCGATAGCCAGATACTATTTCCCAGGGCAGGAATGGCTAAGACGAGGGGTCATAGTTTTAAGCTGATTGGAGGAAAGTATAGAGGGGATGTCAGAGACTGGTTCTTTACACAGAGAGTTGTGAGAGCATGGAATGCGTTGCCAGCAGCAGTTGTGGAAGCAAGGTCATTGGGGACATGCATATGGTCACAGAAATTTGAGGGTGCATACATGAGGATCAATGGTCGGTACAACATCGTGGGCTGAAGGGCCTGTTCTGTGCTGTACTGTTCTATGTTCTATGTAACAAAAACATAAGGCTTTCTGCAGCAGATGAGTTGAGAAAGGGGCAGTTGGGAACAATGGCGTGAAAAAGAGGTTGGAAGTTCATCTCAGTCAAGTGTGACACCAAAGTTGCAAACAGCCAAAGGAAGAAATTCAGTTCAAAAATTTCTAAGATGGGCTAGGGAATGAGATTACAGAATTTGGTTTCAGTATGGAGACTTGGGATTACTAAAGTTGTTAAAGATTATTATCAGTATATTAAAGATTTTAATTAAAATTATTTTGGACAGCTTTGCTTTGTTTTTGAATTAATGTAAATTAATAGTGCAAGTATTAGGGTTCCATGGTAACCCAGTGGTTCGTACTATTGCCTCACAGCGCCAGGGACCCTAGTTCAATTCCACCTTGGCGCGATTGTGCAAACTCCACACAGACATTCTCCTCGTGTCTGCATGGGTTTCCTTTGGGTTCTCCGTTTCCTCCCACCGTCCAAGATTAGATTACTTACAGTGTGGAAACAGGCCCTTCGGCCCAACAAGTCCACTCCGTCCCGCCGAAGCGCAACCCACCCATACCCCTACATTTACCCCTTACCTAACACTACGGGCAATTTAGCATGGTCAATTCACCTGACCTGCACATCTTTGGACTGTGGGAGGAAACCGGAGCACCCGGAGGAAACCCACGCAGACACGGGGAGGACGTGCAAACTCCACACAGTTAGTCGCCTGAGGCAGGAATTGACCCCGGATCTCTGGCGCTGTGAGGCAGCAGTGCTAACCACTGTGCCACTGTGCCGCCCATGTGCAGGTGATGTGGATTGGCATAGTGTTCAGGGATGTGCAGGCTGGATGGATTAAGCACAGGAAATGCAGAGTTACAGGGATAGGGAAGGCGGGGTGGTGGGTCTGGGTGGAATGCTTTTTGGAGGGTTGGTGTAGACTCAATGGGCTTGCGGCTTACATAATAGGGATTCTATGATTTAGTACAAATTAAGTACAAGGCATTGATGAACCAAACCTTAAATACTACGCATAGTACCTGATGACTGGCATACTTGCTGTGGAAGACTGCAGCAAGGATTTACTAGAATGGTTCCTGGGTTGAGGAGATTGTCGTGTGAGGAGGGATTGAGTAGTCTAGGCCTATGTTCCCTGGGGTTTAGAAGAATGAGAAGTGATTTAATTGAAACATAGTAAAAGTTGCTAAGGGGCATTACAAGGTAAATGCTGATAAAATGTTTTTGGTTGGGGAATCTAGAAAATGGTGTCTGTATCTTGGAATAAAGGATTGGTATTTCAGAGTGCTGTTTTAAAAAAAAGTTCAAAATTTCAGAATTCATCACTTTTGAGAGCTGTGATTACTCAGTCAATTAGTACATTTCAAAAAAAGAGATTGATAGATTTTTGGGTAATAAGGGAAATGGGGATAGGACAGAAAGATGAGGTTGAGGTAGAATATCAATCATGATACTGTTGAAGGCAGACCAGCTCAACAGGCCAAATGGCCCATTGCAACTCCTATATCTTAAGTTCTTAATAGTTATGTGAGGCATGGAGAAACATACTGAGGCAGTTTTAGTGGAGGATTGTTTAAATGATGAAATAAAAATGGAAGGTATTATATTTACTTTTTATATTGTTGTGCCACATCTAATTTAGTGGTAGGGTTCACTTTAAGATCTGATGCCAAAGCTGCACATTGATATCATTCACCATAAATGCGCAACTTCTTAAAATAGGAGAACTTTGATACTGTAATTATTAAAGTATGACCAAAAGTGAGCAGAATAAAAATGGCAAATAAGTATAAGAAATGAAGTCACTATTTAAAAGGAATCCAAGCAATAATATTTTCAGTTCACGAATAAGGCATCTAAGGCAGCAATATATTCAACTTAGTCGTGGAGATACGAAGTCAATTTTTTTTTGAAATACAGTTCAGTTTTAATTTTCCATTGTTGAGCTTTCTTAAATTTTAAATTTATGTAAGGTGACAACAGCAAGTGCTCAGCAATGAAGGAGACCGTACTGGGCAGTGCATGTTGAATCTCATTAATAATGCCTTTGTTTATCTCAGTCAGTTATCTTTGTTTTCCTAACATGACATTTATAACTTCTAGTACCCCAGTTGCCTTGTAGAGTATTACTTAATTCTCAGTCAAAACAAAGTTTGAAAGCTAGAAGTTTGTAAATCAGTTTGTACCTGAACCATGAGAGCATAGAATATTTTAATGATTTGCAAGATGAATCCTAATTTAAACAAAAACAGTGCTACTTCATAGCAATTTTGAAAGATATGTCTTTTTTATTGTTTTTTTAAACCAAAGGTGACCACCAAATATCAATGCAAATAGAAAATAATGTCATCATCCTGACAACAGATGATGTAGATATTTACATCATAGAATCATACAGTATGGGAAAAGGCCCTTCAGCCTATTGTGTATGTGCTGGCCATCAAGCACCTATCTAATCTAATTTCATTTTTCAACACTTTGCCTGAAGCCTTGCATACTATGGCTTTTCAAGTGTTCATCTAAATACTTAAATGTTGTGATGGTTCCTGCCTCTATCTTTCAGGCAGTGAGGTCCAGATATCCACTACTGTTTGACTCGGAAAAAAATCTTTCTTAAATCCCCTCTGACCATCCTGCACCTTACGCCCCTGATTATTGATCTCTGAAGTAAGGGCGAAAAAAAGTCTTATCTAGTCAATGCTTACTTAATTCAGGTCACCCTTCAGCCATCTCTGTTCCAAGGAAAACAACTCTAGCCTATCTATCTCTTTATAGCTGAAATGCTCCTGACAATATCCTGATAAATCTCTTCTGCACTCTTTCTAAAGCAATCACATGCTTCCTATACTATGGTGACCACAATTGCACACATTACTGTAGCTGTGGCCTAAATAACATCTTCTACAGCTCCATCATAACCTCCTTGCCCTTGTATTCAATGCCTGAAATAATAAAGGCAAATATCCCATTTACTGCCTCAACCACCTATCCTATTGACTTCAAGGATCTGTCAACATGAATACCAGGATTCCTCTGTATATCCTAGGGTCCTACCATTCATTGTGTATTTCTTTTGTCTTGTTAGTTCTCCCAAGATGTATCACCTCAAACTTTTCCAAATGAAATTCCATTTGCCATGGTTCAGTCCGTCTGACCAACCTTTTATTATCACCATCTAGTCTTAGGCTTTCCTCCTTGCGATTACCACCAAGTTTTGTCATCTGTGAATTTAATGATCAAATTTCCTACACTTGTGTCTAGATCATTAATGTACCCTAAAAACAGCAAAGGACCTGGCATCAAACTCTTCAGTGGATATTGGATACAGGTTTCGAGTCACACAAATAATCTTCGACAATCATCCTATGCATCCTGACACTAAGTCAATTTTGGATACAATTTTATAAATTGTCATGGTTTTCTATGGACTTATCATCTTGACAAGTCTCCCATGTGACATCCTGTTAAAATCCTTAATGAAATTCATGTGGATTACATCAGCTACACTACCCTCATTGACGCACCTAGCCATCACTTCAAAAAAACTGTCAGACATTAACTCTTTCCTTAAAAGCTTTGCTGGTTATCCTTGATTATTTCTTGCCTGATTGGAAATTTAATTCTGTCATTCAGAATTTTATCACACATGTTAAAGTCACTGATTTGTAGTTCCCTGGATTATTCCTACTCTTGAATGATGGTACATAAATTGTCCTCCAGGCCTTTAACACCTTTCCTACGTTCAGACAGGATTTGAACATTAACACAGTGGCCCCTGTCATCTCCTCCCTTGACACTGACAGCACCCTGGGATATGTGCCATTCAGGCCTAGAGAAATTTAACCAATTTTAAGCCGACTAAAATCATAAATATCTCCTGACTCTTAATAGTAATTTTGTCAACTATATCACAGTCCTCCTGTCTGATTTCTATGCCTATATTGTCATTATCTATAGTGAATGTAGGTGCAAATTACTCAATTAACCTCACCTATGTCTTCTGGATCCATTCATAGTTTGCCACTTCGCCCCAATGGGTCCTAAACTTTCTCTGTTTATTCTCTTGCCCTTAATATATTTATAAAATACCTTTTGGATTTTCCTTTATTTTACCCACCAGTATTTGGGTAAAGCCAAATAAAAAAGCCACCCACTGCTTTTCTATCGTCTTCATCTATGATCATGTTAAATTGAAAATCTCAAGTCCTGTTGTTCAGTTTGCTCTTATATTGACACTTTCTAAAACCTAGGCCTACTTTACCAGCTTTGTTTTTGTTTATGACACAGCAAAACAAAAGATGTCTTTGCTGTTGTGAATAACTCAAGTTTTAAAGCTGTAATGACTTCTCAAAGTTGTGTAATTTGGATGAAATATGTGAATACTTGGATACTAAACTGTATTCTGAAAGCACACACTATTAAGATTTTTGTGATTCTTGGTAATTGGACATATCATCAATAATCAACACACCTAGCTCTGTATACATCATTTAATTGTCTATGGTACCCGAGATTGAAACATTAAGAGAACTATATTTACCAGCTGATGACAGGATTCATGTGAGCTGAGTAGCATCCAAAAGTTTAAAAATAAGTTCTACTTTTGATAGGGATCTTACAAATGCAACCTCCGTGCTATATTATTTAATTATTTAAAGTAAGCAAACTGAATCAAACTTGCAAGTGGCAATAAAAGAGTCCTTCTCGGGTTGGAAGCCGACAATTAGTGGTGTTCCACAACAGTCAGTGTTGGGACCACAACCTTTCACTTTTTATACATTGATGATCTGGATAAAGGAACTGAAGGCATTCTGGCTAGGTTTGCAGATGAAACAAAGATGTGTGGAGGGGCAGTTAGCACTGAGGAGGTAGGGAGGCTGCCGAAAGATTTAGACAGGATAAGAGGGTGGGCAAAGAAGTGGCAGATGAAACACAATGTGGGAAAGTGTGAGATTCTGCACTTTAGTAGGAAGAATAGAAGCATGGGCTATTTTCTAAATGGGGAGAAAATTGAGAAATTGCAAGTGCAAAGGGACTTAAGAGAAACCTGGACTAGGATTTTAAGTTAAACTTGCAGGTTGAGTTGGTAGATAGGAAGGCAAATACAATGTTGTCATTCATCTCGAAAGGACTAGAATATAAAAGTAGGGATGTACTTTTGAGGCTTTATTAGGCTCTGGTCAGACCACATTTAAAGTATTGTGAACAATTTTGGGCCCCATACCTCAGGAAAGATGTCTTGGCCCTGGAATGGGTCAGAGGCTGTTCATGAGAATGATCCCAGGAATGAAAGGCTTAAAATATGAGGAACATTTGAAGATTCTGGGACTATACTTGATGGAGTTTAAAAGGGTGAAGGGGGATCTGATTGAACAACCTGGGTACAGTGGACATCGGGAAGATATTTCCATTGGCAAGAGAGATGAGGACCTGAGGTTACAGCCTTAGAATATAAGGGAAGACCTTCTTGAACGGGGATATGGAGAAACTTATTTTGCCAGAGAGTGGTCAGTCTGTGAATTCATTGTCATTAGAAGGTTGTGGAAGCCAGATCATTAAGAATATTTAAAACAGAAATACGTTCTTGAGTATCAAGGTGATTAAAGGTTAGGGAGAAAGCAGGAAAATAGGCCTGAAAAGCCTATCACCAATGATTGAGTCTGCTCTGCCATTCAGTGAGCTGAATGGCCTAACCTATGTTCCTAAATGGTTATGATCTTCTAGCAAATTTTGCGTTCTTTGATCATTTAACTTGAGTAATTTTGAACGAAACATTTACCTTGGATATTTTCAAATATGAATCTGAGTGCTCAGTGCAGGAAAGAGTTTTATTCTGCTGTATTTATTGGTTGCTTTAAGTTTTGGTCAACACAAAATCAATCTAAAAAAAATGGTGAGATTTTAACATTCTGAATAGCCAGCAAGGACCTGTATTAAACTTCCTGTTAATGTAAGTGTTGTCTCCAAGAGAAAGTTGGTCTACTGTTTGACATGATAACATATGGAAAATATTTTCAAAATTGGTTTTTAAATTGTGTACATTGATACTTGGTGGTGATTTTTCCAGGTTAACAAATAAAAATTTGTTTTGATAACAAATAAAATGCTGGCAATCACCCTACTGACATTGAAAACAATCTGTCTGAAGTGTTTCTTAAAAACTCTTCTTTATCCTGTTATTGTATCAAGAAATCTGTGTATAGAATTACAGAGTGTTTATCTGCACAACAGTGGATTTATCAAAATTGTACATATTCTATTTCTGAATGATGCGCTTGGTGCTCAAAGCTGAAATTATAGGAGGGAGGAGTTCTTGTTTATAAAATCTATACTGAATACAGTCTATATAATGCAAATCTAGAGATCTTCTGTCTCTGTTAGGATTGTATAAATAATTTACTCATAAATTATTCATGATCAGTTGATGAATACGAGTAATTGTATGGAGTTAGTAGTGAGAATAGAGAAACTTTTTGCACAGAAGTTTGACATGACAAAATTGAATGATGCCATAAAAACAGGAATTAAGATTTATGTACCTAAAGTGTGTTATATATAATAATTTTTTTTATTATTATAAATGGGATGTCTTCCATTCCTCTTACTCCAATCCTCTCTTATTGTAATTCATTATTGGAAGTAATGCTAGCAAATGCCTTTGACGGCTGAATTGACCTAAAAACTAAAGTGTCATGCCTTAACTCATAACAAAGACGGCTGAGACTTTTGCAATGCAGAAATCTTATCCAGAAATCAGGTGATGCAGGATTTTCATTCCACATATGTCTGTGCCAACAGCTCTGAAATTATTCCAATATGTTTTTTTTCACCTCATGTAATGTACTGTACCATGGAGTTTATAATGTGTTGATATGATGGCTCCCACACTTAACAGACTGGATTATAAATTGTGATACAATAATTAGACTTTTATAAGTCATTTATAATTTTATAAAAATTACCAGTTTTATTATTTTAAAAAAATTTTTTGGATTTTTTAACAAGGTTTATAAGGAGCCATATTTGCTACTGTTTGAATGAAAGACTATTGTCTTTGTGTTGAATATATTATCTCAAATATGAAGTTGCAAATTACTGTGTGGGCTTAAAAATAACGATGGCTGTGTGTTTTTATGAACAGATTATCAGCGACTGATGACTGTAGCAGAAAGTATCACTACAATACTCTTCCCCTGTCAGTGGCAGCATGTCTATGTCCCTATCCTCCCTGCATCGCTCCTTCATTTTTTAGATGCTCCTGTTCCTTACTTAATGGGTTTACATTCGAATGGGCAGGATGACCGGTCCAAATTAGAGCTACCACAAGAGGTGAGTCTCTTAATTCACTTAATTTCAATTATGTCCTATTTCTAGCTGTGTGAGAAAGCTGTTCTCTTTTGCAACACTCTTTTCTTCCTGAAGAGGCTGACTATTTTACTGCATGGTTGATCAAGATGTTGCAATGTTCCTCCAGAGAACATTCCACTATGGCAGATTGAAAATTTGACTTTACTACTTAGCCTTGAAATTAAATTGAATTCGAATGACCATAAAGCTGTTAGATTATTGTAAAATCTGTTTAGTTTACTTTTAAAAATATTTTTTCATGAAATGTAAGCATTACTGCAAAGGCAGCATTTGCTGCTCTTCCTCAATTACCTTTGAGCCCAGATGATGACAAGCAGAATTCTGATCTGTTGAAGTCCCCTGATATATGTAAATTAACTGTACTCTTTCGATGGAAGTTTGAAGTTTTTAACCGAATAGCATTAAAGGAATCGTGATTCTAGCTCAAGGCAAGGTGCTCTGTGGCTTTGAGGTTAAGTTTCAGGTAATGGTGTTCCCATCTACTTGTTGCTGTTGTCCTTCAGGGTTGCAGAGTTCAAGGGCTTGAAAGGTGCTGTCAAATGAACTTTTTTGAGTTGCTGGAATGCATGTTATGACTTATACCTATTCTTGTAAATGTGCTATTTAGGTTACCTTTACAGTTCATGCAGATAAAAGTAATAATGTTTACAAATTAGATTTCTATTATGTGAACTTCCAAAAGTTGATAAAGCAGATTAGACAAAAAGCTTGCAAAACTCATACTGTAGCATCAACAGCCAGATTCCTTTTCACAGAAAACACAGTCCAAAACCTAATTCAAACTCTGACTGTTCCCTGACGGATTGTTTCTTTCATGAAATCCTTGTTCAATATCAGCCATCTGCCTGAACATAAGGTCTTTTCCAGACTTGCTGGAAAAAATTTCCCAGGTACTGACCTCATTCATAGCCACCTTCTACAATCTGTGCAACATAATGCTCTTCTCTGGTCATGAGCATGTGCAGAACCTTTTAATCAGGAACCAATTAACTTCCAGAACTGGTCTCATGAAGAAACAAAAACTCATTTGGTCTATTTTCTTTTTAATACAATCTTTTAAACACAGTCCAAAAGTTATCTTTAGCTGACAGTTCCCAGTTCACAGCTCCACCAAAATTGATAAAAGAATAACATAAAAATAATGAAAAATCAATGACTGCTCTAACACTGGTAACCTCATGATTTTGATAGCAGATTTAATGACAATGATATTGAATGTCAAAATGACTCCCTAATGTATAGCAGATTATATTGTGACAGTGAATACAAGAGACTAGATTGAGTGAAGTGCAGGTAGATTGCTGCTTCACCTGGAAGCTGTGCATCTGGAATATTAGTAAGGAGGGAGGAGGTAAATGGACAGGTTTTGCACAGTCTGTGATTGCATTGGAAGGTGTGGGGAGATGTTGAGAGTGGAGGGGGACTGGACCAAAATGTCTTAGAGGGAATCGGTAAACTTTTTATCTACTTGGTGTCAACTTTTCTGTTTATAAAATTTCTGTCTATGTTAAAATGAATCAGTCAATTCATGCAAATTGATTGTGTAAACCTTTTATCCTGTAACCACCCTCAAGCCAATGGTCGGTGTGTACATATAATTCTTGAGTTATGAGAAATTAACTAGTAATAAGATGTGCTTATTAATTGAATTTAAATTCCATCAGCTGCCATGGTGGGGCTTGAACCCATGCTGTTGTTTTTTCAGTTGAGCCCTTCTAATCTAGCAAAACAGCAAGGCCCATAACTTACTTTCAGGAGTCTGTGAGAAAATTTCCTTTGAGGATGCAACTGGTAATGAATGATCTATCAATCTCACACTCACTTTTCAAAGAACTCTGATTGCCTTCACTATTTCTCTCTCTGGTCCTGGTTTTAAAAAGAAAATGGAAGCTCACAGGTTTGCTATCATGCCAATATTTACAGTGTGTTTCAAGTGATAATGTACACACTTACAAACGAAATATACACCACTGACCTACTGGAGGCAGCCTGCTTGTTCTCATGGGAGCTTCTCCAAAGGTTGCTGCACTGGCATTATTGCGGGAGCTGTCTCTCCATCTCAAGCCTTTCTGGATAAATGGTTACCTGAGTCAGAGGAATTGAGGTTAAATCTGCCACACCGTAAGGGAAAGTTCTTTTGCCCTCAATGGTAACTGCCTCAGACCTACCTTGGACTCTTCTCTAGTATACTTTACATGGAGGTAAGCACCAGCTGGGGCACTGCCAGAACTATTGACTGGTCCGTTTACAAAGTTTTGTATGCATTCTGTGTATGTCAGTGTGTGCTCCAGTAATGCTCTTCATGAGGTAGGCTACATTCTCAAGAGCTGGCCTTATGTACTCAAAGTCCTGAGATATGGCACGTATAAGCAGCATAGTTGCCTCCATTCTCAGCCCATAGTTATGCACTGCTATGGAGGTCTCTGAGACATATGCATTCATTACAGCATCTGTGCCCAAATGACCATGGCTGTGTCTAGCCTCCATCCTCCGAAAAGGATTGCCCATAGCTGTCTCTGTATCTCTCATCTCTTCCTTCTCACTCATGCTGTTCCCTTCACCAAATACAATACTACCGAGCACATTCATGGACCCACTAATAGGAGTGTTTCTACTTAATGGAGAACATGCTTGTCGGATATGACTGTGCAGGCTCTGCTGCCTCAGTTTCTTTCTTCCTTGTTCTGACAGGACACTAATACTTGACATGACAGAAGTTGTGGGAGACAGCAGAAGGACTTCATGGGAACCAACCTTTGTGTCTGCTGTGCTGATGGCTTTGAAATGCAGTTTTTGGCAAACTGTCATACTTGGAAGAGTGTGTTTCATACACTTTTTTGCTATCTTTTTCACCTAATTTGTATGCTTATTTCTTCTTCTCTGATTAGGTCCCACACAGTCAATCTGATGATTTCCATTGTTTCCCTCTTGTAGTGCCAGTGGTGACCTGTGGTGATCTGGACTGTCCACCTTTAGTAATATCCCTCACCTTGGCATTGTGCAAAGACAAAATAAGACCTTCTAATATCCATGAGAATCTGCCTGCAACAGTGTTTGCTGGGCTTCAACAGTGCTGGACTCCAAACCTTGTTGATGGATCAATAAGTATTCCGAGGGATACAATTCTCCCATAGAATTTTTCCATGTTTAGGAGCAGCTTGCATCATCAGGCTGGTTTGTTTCCTGAGTTTGTATATCCTGGGTATTAGAGTCTCTCATTGCACTCACTCCATCAGAACAAAGAAGGTCACTGAACACTTTTAAGGAACTACTGTCAGTTCCTCTTCCTCTTGATTACTTTTATGTGGATTATTTGTTTCAGCAACCTTCAGTCTTGCATTCTACAGCTACTGCCCTTTTACTTCCACCCTCTGGAAAGTGGATGGGGGAAACCAGCATCATAGGGAAATGAACTTAGCCACCCTTCCTCACAACCTCAGGAGGGCTTGATGAAGGACAACCCTAATCTCAGTGGAAGGCTTCTGAACCCTCTTCTCTTTCTCTGATTCTTAAATTTCATCTTTCAAATAGCTGTCATTGTTCAAGTAAATTAGGCTCTCATTTCAGCAGTAACTAGCTGCCTAAACTGCTCTCTTGTCCATTAGTGGCTGCCCTCTCTGAATGTTATGTACTGTGACTATTTCTTTTGGCTCAGGATCAGGACCTGGAAATGGTCTAAGTATCGTTTGTTGAGCGTAAAGATTGCATTTTTGAGTCCAACCTTTTTCTGCAAAACTTTTGAGTGTTAATGTTTAGAAGAACAATATTCTTGAGGTATTATCATGCATACTTGTTTTTGTCTTACTGTATTAAAAAAAACTTTGGTCTTTTTTTTATTTCCCACCATCACTTTCCCCTCACAAAGCTTACTGTTCGTTATCTAACAATGTTTAAAGCACGATCCTCAATAGAAATTGACATCATGAACTCTTGCTGTACAATTTATTGAAACAATATATAGGATGAAAGCTATGATTCAGACCACCTGATGAAGGAGCAGTGCTCTGAAAGCTAGTGCTTTCAAATAAACCTGTTGGATTATAACCTGGTGTTGTGTGATTTTTAACCATGAAAACTATGTAAGATACACGATATCATGGCATATCAAAGGCAGATGCAATCTATGTGGATAAATATCCACTTCGATAGGACAGAATGGCAGTATATTATTTAAACAGTGATAGATTGAGAAGTGTTTAATTTTAAATTTTTTTTGAAAAAAGTTTTCTTACAATATTAGAAAATTACAAAAATATGAAAATATAACATTATAACAACAAAAAAAAGTAACAAACCGACTACTATACTACTCTACAAAAGAACTCTCAACTACACTCATTACACATCAATAAATAAATACGTAAATAAATAACACCGCTCACCATAACAAGACCTCAGCTCTCAACCTTCGAGAGCATCAATTATTAAACCCACGTTTGCTCGAAATTCTTCCTGTCAGGACGTTAGGCTTATTAGACCAAATCACCACGGCTAAACAAAAGCCCGAATTAAAATGGCAGACAGATCTACATCCAAATAATTCAGAAAGGGCTGCCATGTCTTATAAACATTGTCTGTTTTCTGGTCCAAAGTCCATTGGAATGTGTTCCATAATTAACTTATGCCAGCCCGACAGAGCTGGGGGGGGGGTTCTCAGAACCCAGCACGTCAGAATGTTCTTACTCACACAAAAAGTGAGGATGCTAAAAAGCTTTCTACCAACTATACCTAAGGGAGATAAATTCTGCAAACCCAGGAGAAGAGAAACCGTGTCCACCTTGACTTCTGGCCCCAAGACCCTTTCTATTACTCCTGTCACAGTGCTCCAGTATGTATAGAGCTTTATGGCAGGACCACAAACAATGAGTGAGGGTACCTGTATTTATTTTACATTTGGGGAACATTGCTTAAACTTTGCAAGACGATCTGGGGCCAGATGAGCCTGATGAAGAATCTTTAACTGCATAGCATGGGTCCTATTACATATCGAACTCTTCCTCACACTCTCAGAAATGTCCTCCCAAGTTTCCAGAGTGATCTCCACCCCAACTCTCTCTCCAGACCTTCCGTAATCGCTCGATGTCACCATTGGAACCTCTCCCCAAACTCCCTCACTGAAAGAGTGTTCTTAGCTCAGAAGTGTAGTCTCTTTTTGGATAAAATCTCTGATCAAACAGAAATGGAAGAGATCCCAGTTTGATAATCCATGCTTGCAAGTTATTTCATCAAATGACACTAATATTTCATCTTCAAACAGGTCACCCAAGCAAGAGACTCCCCTATCTGCCCAGGACTTAAACATGGGATCCATTGTCCCTAGCTGGAAACCTGTCATACCAACTTCGGGAGTATGGAAAGATGTTTTAGACATTTACCCTCAATCTGTCTCATTGCTCTCCACCCTTTGACAGTGTTAATAACTATTGAATTGCAGCAATGTTCCGCAACTATCCTCATTTTGTCCAGAAACGACTCTTTGGACACTTTGCCTGGGAGGCCTCAATATCCAACCATATCGACGCCAAGTCCTCACAGGCCCAATCACTCACAAAAGATAAAAGGGAGCTCAATTGATATCTTCTGACATTTGGTAGATCCACTTCTCCCAACCACTGGGGCATTTGCAATTTCGTAAGCATGATAAGAGGCTGCTTATGGTGCCAAATATGCCAAAATGGCATCTAATTCTAAAAGAACTAAACCAACCTTTTAATTTCCAAAACGTTTGTTGAGGAAAAAGCAGGGAAGCATTCACAGAGGGTATGATAAGCGAGAACATTCATTTTAATAAGAGCAACTTGACCCAGCCATGATATTGAAAGGCCTCCCCCCCCAATCTTTGAAGGTCTTATTTAATCTTGTCAAACAAATGAACAAAATTAGCCTTGAATAACTGATCAAAACTAGGGGTAACGGAGAGGCCCAAATAAAGAAAAACTCCCTGTCCCCGCTTAAAGGGGAACCTACCTTCAACATCTGGTATTCCCCTAAGCACACCCCATAACATAGCATCTGATTTTGAAACATTGATTTTGTAACCTGAGAAAAAGCCCAATGAATTGATACATTGTATCAACTGGGGCACTGAAACTGCCGGTTTTGAAAGAAAAATGTCGTCCGCATATAATGTGATCTTATGCACCTTCGACCCTACCTTTGGGGCAGTTACGTTAGGGTCCGCACAACTGGACTTTGCCAGCGGCTCAATACGGATGTGAAGAGGAAACGTGAGAGGGGACAGCCTTGCCGACTGCCCGTACAAATGTTAAAATGGTCAGACCTTCTACCATTAGTGAGAACCACTACCAGAGGATCACTGTAAAGGACCCTTACCCATCTAGTAAACACTTTAACCGGGCCAAACTGCTCCACAGTATAAAAAAGATATGGCCATTCCCCCTGGTCAAATGCCTTCTCTGCATCCAAGGAAACCACCAACCCCTGAACCGATTGCTGCTGGCACACTTCAATCATGTTAAGCAATCTCCTCGCATTATTCGAAGACCTGCGATCCTTTATAAAGACCATCTGATCCTCCTTAACAATAGAAGACGAGAGGGGATTCAAGATGACGGTGACCCAGTAGGTCTTCCTTGCTGAACTCTGCACCAGAACCCAGACAAAGTGGTGCTCTCACCTTCCCTTTATTACCCAATATGGTAGAGATTGTTATTTTTTGAGCCCTAGAATTGTTCAGTGTCAGTTTAAAATAATTAGGAAAATGACCAAAGGGAAGGGGCAGGGAACCCGCCCCCGCCCCCGCCCTCACAACAACAGACATGCCCATGGCTGCAGCGTTGGCCTCTGCGATCACCCCACGGGACTTACCTATGGAGCAGGGCTGGTCTTGGACTTAGTGAAACTCCGAGAGAAGATGGAGGAGACCTGGGCCAGGCTTGAACTGATCTCGGTCATGCTGCAGAAGCATGACCAGGAGATCGACACACTTCCCGAGATGCTGAGAGAGGTGGAGCAATGGGTCACAGCCTCCGAAACTGCAGCAGAATCCTCAGGGGGTAGGGTCCTGGCCCTAGAACGGCGGTTACGGAGCAGGTCGATGACCTTGAAAATCGAGGCTATTGGAAGAACATCTGTTTGCTGGGGCTTCCAGAATGGGAGGAGGAAGGCCAGCTCGTCAGCTTGTTGGAGAAATGGCTCCCGCAGTTTTTGAAACTAGAAGTCGAGGCAGGCTGAGCATGGTCAAGCAGGCCCACCGGGTCACAGTGTGCAGGCCCAGATTGGACCAGTGCCCCCACCCGGTCCTAGTGCAACTCCAGCACGACAGAGATAAGCAAATGATGCTGGAAGCCTCTAGAGCACTGGGTAAGGATCACAGGCTCTGATATACAAAGGATCATGAATTAAGCTTTTTCCAAGACTTTTCTGCGGTCATGATTTGTAAGAGGAAGGCCTTTGAGGTAAAAAGGCAGCTGAGAGATTTGAATATCCAGTATTCCGTATGATATCTGGCAATATTACATTTCAGCCACTGAGAGCCCGTGTTCAATTTTGACTCGCTGGAAACGGCAAAAGGCTTCCTGGATGCTTTAAAATAGACTGGCTGGCTTGAATAATATGGACATGTTTTTCCCTGTAATTTGCTTGGTTTACCTGGTTGTTGGGGGGTGTTTTCTTATTAATATATGTGGGGGTTATAATTTTTTTTTCTTTTTTTCTCTCTCTTCTCCCTTCGGTCTCCTGTCCTGTCATCCTTTGTGGGGTATGGCTAGAAGGAGCCATGGAGGGTTAGTGGGTAGTATGAGTGCCCCCTGTGGGCAAGGGGTAAAGTCTCCTTTCATTTGTGTTATATGTTGGTATGTTGTAGAAGTAGCTGTTAGAAGTTTTGATTCGGTAGTTTTGGAGGTTGTATTTCTAAATTTATACAAACTGTTTATTGTTTTCAGTTGGTGTGCTATAGGTGAGGTCCTTTAATTTGAAAAGTAGAGGAGTTGGTATACTTATCCAGAAGAATCTCCCATTTCAAATGTTAGACCAAATTAAGGATGAATATGGGCAGTTTCTAATTCTTAAAGCTTTAATACATGGAGAGGAATATGGGATTTTGAATGTAAGTTGTCCCCCAGCACATCCCCTCAAATTTTTAATGGATGCACTTTCCAGGTTGATGGCGCTTGGGGCGCATCATACAATTATAGGGGCAGACTTTAAACGTCTTATTGACCCCAAAGTGGACAGGATGTCTAGAGTTCTTGTGGGTATGTCCTGCAATCCAGGCAGTTGGTGGACCTGAACAGGGAGCTGGAGTTGGTAGATGTGTGGAGATGTCTTCACCCTGAAGGTAGGGATTTCACCTTTTTCACTAACCCACGGAGGTACCACACCAGAATTGACATGTTTTTTGTCCCATTGATCTTTTTGAATTCAGTGCTGTCTTGCAGAATAGGGAACATAGCCATTTCCGATCATGCGGCAGTGTACATAGAGGTCAAGGCCTGTGGTAATGGGATAGGCTCTTGGCACACACACATGGACCCTTTCCTCTTGAAAGATAGCAAGTTTATAGGGTATTTTTCGCGGGAAGTTGAAATCTTTTGGGACATTAATTTGGATACTGCCAGCAATCCATTAATCCTCTGGGAGACTGCCAAGACCTATGCACGGGGTTTGATTATTTCTTACTCGGCAACATGGAAGCGGCAGAGGGGAGAGCAGCAGTGTTTGCTCGAGGCTTGCCTGAAGGCAGCTGAGACAGCATACTTTGACAGACTGTCTGTGACCAAACTGCAGCTGATTACAGCCCTAAGGGCTGCTTTGAATGCTGCACTCACCCAGACAGCAAAAAGGGAAATCACTTTGCAAAACAGAGGTTATTTGTGTATGGTGATAAACCGAGTAGATATCTAGCGTACCTGGCCAGAAAAAAGAATGCCCCTCAATCTATCACATCCATCAGAGACAGTGCTTGTACTCTTACTTGCAATGCCAAAAAAGATTAATGCAACATTTAGTAAGTTCTACTCTGAGCTGTACCGTTCAGAGGGCTGTGAGGACAGATTGTTGAAGAAGGAGTCCTTTTTTAAGACCCTGGACCTTCCAGGTGTAACTTCAGAGCAGGCGTCCTTTTTTAATACCCCTTGACAATCCAGGAAATACTAGAGGCGGTGAAGCAGCTCCAGAGTGGTGAAGCACCTGGCCCAGACAGACTTCAAATGAGTTTTATAAGGAATTACAGATCATGCTGGCCGGGCCACTCTTGGATATGTACGACACATACAGTCAGGACTGCCTCCCATCCTCTCTGAGAGAAGAAAATATTTCCCTTATTCTCAAAAAAGGGAAAGCCCCAGAGGATTGCACTTTGTATAGGCCCATATCATTACTAACGTGGATTTTAAAATTCTGTCAAAAATGCTGGCATTAAAGTTTGAGAGGGTTTTGTCTTTCATTGTAAAGGAGGACAAGACTGGTTTTATCAAGGGTTGTGGGTCTACTCATAATATTAAAAGAGTATTAAGCATGGCCCAGGTATGCTAGCAAGGTTCAATTACGGGCTTGGTGATCTCCCTGGATGCAGAGAAAGCATTTGACAAGGGTGGAGTGGCCATACCTCTTTTATGTACTGGAGCGGCTTGGTCTTGGAGGGGTTTTTGCCAAGTGGGTGGCAGTTTATATAGTAACCCGAAAGCAGCGGTTCTGACTAATGGTATAAGGTCAGATCATTTTAGTCAGTAGAGGCAAGGGTGCCCTCTCTTACCATTATTATTTACATTGGTGAGTGAGCCGCTGGTGGAGGCCATCCGGAGGGATACCAACATAATTGCCCTGGAGGTGGGGTCAGACAGGTGGGGTCAGACAGGTGGGGTCACCCTCTATGCATATGATGTTCTTCTCTTTTTAACTGATCCGATGACATCTGTGCCCCGTTTAATACAAGTAATTAATCTATTTGTTTTGTTCTCAGGGTATAAAATTTTGGGTATAAATTCAGGGTATAAAATGAAGTTGGAGGCCATGTCTGATTTTGGGGATGGAACCTATTTCCCTTCAGGTGGTCACAGGGAGTTTTCCTGTATTTATGCATTTTTATTACCCTGGCCTTCGATCAGTTATATAAAGTTAATTTTGTGCAGTTGCTGGAGAAGATAAGACTGAAAGGATCTTCCGATATCTTGGTTGGGTAGAATAGCTCTGGTCAAAACTAATGTTCTTCCTCGCTTATTATACCCCATGCGAATGCTCCCTTTGATGTTGCCTAGGCAAGCACGACGGAGACTTTACAGTTGGCTTGGATCTTTCATCTGGCATCATAGACGGACTCTTATTAAGCTGGACAAATTGCTGCTTCCGCAGGGGATGGGAGGTTTGGATTTCCTGGAGTTTAAGAAATATCAGTTGAGTTCCTTACTATCCTATGTGGCTGACTGGGCCTGCTAGGACCTGTGGTCAAGCTGGTTGGACATCGAGACCTCCCAGGCAAAATGCCTCCTCATCAATTTGTTGTTTATGGACAAGATGAAGACTGTTATGGGCCATTGCAGAAACCTGATTGTCCTTAACATGGTTAAAGCATGGAGAATGATGAGGCAAGTTGAGGGCAACTTTCAAAAAACTTCCCCTTTCACTCCCATTGTGGGAATGTTAGGATTATGGCCAGGGTCGTTGGACTCTGGCTTTAAGGTCTGGGAGTCTAGAGGAATCTCCTGTTTGGGAGATTTATTTGACGGGGAGGTGATGGTGTCTTTTAAACAGCTGAGTCAGAAATATGAGTTATCCAGGAGGGACCTCTTTCGTTACTTTCAGGTTAGGGACTTTCTACAGAAAAAGGCTACATTGATGGTTAGTCCCTATAGGTCAGATATGGAGAGGAGCGTGTTCCGGGCTACGGGTGCTCTCTCGGTCAGCACCCTCTATCACTTGTTCGGAAGTAATGTTTCGAAGGACATTGAGTGGCTATGCGGACTCTGGACTCAGGAATTGGGAGTGGAAATCTTGTCAGAGGTGTGGGAGGATATTTGGGAGAACTTAAGGAAGATTTCAATTTGTAACAGGACGCAGGCTATGCAACTGAAGGTACTCCACATAGCTCATTTGGCACTGGAGCAGCTTGCGAAATTTAAGACAGGAGTGATCCCAATGTGCCCCAAATGTAAAACAGATGCTGGCACTCTTACTCATTGCATGTGGTCATGCCACAAGCTTCGTATGTGTTGGGGTGCCACAGCGAGTGTTTTGGAAGAGGTCTTGGGAACTGAGGTTAAGTTGGATCCAGTGTCCCTCCTCTTGGGTTTGCCAAATCTTCCCTCTTTGATGTACGTGTGAAGAAATTGTTTAATATTCTTTCATTCCGTGCAAGGAAGAACATTCTAATGAGCTGGGTGTTAGAGAATCCCCTGGGACCTTCGGGCTGGCGTAGATTAGTTATGGAGCACATCCCCTGGACTTCCTTATGAGTACGGTGCACCAAAAACAGAACTGTTTTATAGAATGTGGAGGCCCTTTCTGAGTTATATGGATGCAAACTTGTCAGCCTTTGTGTAGTCATGAGGGCTACATCTGGTGGTCTGGGGGCCCCTGTGGGTTTGCTACTCATGCTCCTGGTGGTGGGGAGCTTTGGTGGGATTGTGTTGAATGCAGTAACCTAATTGAATGAAACTTAATTTACCTTGGTTTAACTTGATTTAATTTAATTTTTTTTCCTTAGTTATTTATTGAATTGTAGTTTTTGTAGTTTTTTTTCTCTTTCTCCTTGTGGAGTTGAGTAGTAGTTTGTTTTCTGTTAATGTCATTATATTATAAGGTTCTTATACTATTTTGTAGTGATTTTGTAATTTTGTAAAAAATTAAAAATCTTTTTTCTCAATAAAAATATTTACAAAAAAAAAAGAGGGCAACACCCTTTCCAACCTCAATGTCAGAGTCTTCGATAAAATTTTAAAATCAGAGTTTAAAAGCGAGATGGGTCTTCCCCTTTCTTGAGGATAAGAAAGATATTAGCTTCTGTCAAGGATGGCAAGAGGCAATCCTGACTATATGAATAGTTATACAAGTCTAGCTTCGGTCCTGACAGTTTGTTTACAAATTCTTTATAAAACTCACTAGACAAGCCATCTGGGGTGGACGCCTTTCCACTTTGAAGTTGCCTCACCGCCTCCTGTATCTCTTGGGCTGTTAACTAAGGAGAGTTGCCTGTTAAGCAGATACACCAGGAAGATACAAATTCCTAAAAAAAGACTCTATATTATCCCATTTGTCCTCACAGCTTTCAGATTGGTAGCGTTCAGAGTAAAACCTCCAAAACACCTCAATTATCTTTTTAGCGTCTTAAGTAAGAGTCCCATTCCCTTCCCTAATGGAAGCAATAGACTGCGAGGCATTCTTCTTCCTGACCAAATATGCCAAGTACTTACCTGGCATATCACCATGCTCAAACAGCTCCTGCTTTGCAAAGGAAATTTCCTTCCTTGGTGTATGCGTTAGCTTGGAGTTTAAGGTGGATTAGAGAGCTGTGATCTGCTGCGGCTTAGTCACGGACGATCTATTGTAATATGTTGTCTCAGCTGTCTTCAGTCATGCCTCAAACAAATGTTTCTGCTCTCCACTTCTGGCTGGCAGAGTATGAGAGAATTATCCCTCTAACATAGGCCTTAGCAGTCTCCGAAAGAATGGACAGATTGCAAGCTGTACCTGAGTTGGTGACCAAAAAAGCTTCAAATTCCTTAGAGAACTATTCTACAAACATGCCCTCCTTGAGGATTAAGGGATCCATTCGCCAGTACTGTGAGCCCATTGCATCACCCTTAATCTTAACCATTAAATACACTGCTACACGATCAGAGATGGCACTGTTCCCAATCGAACAGCAAACCACCAACTCTAAAAAAGTCATGGGAGTTAGGAAATAATCAGTGCTTGTGCGGCATTTATGAGGATTGGAATAGAATGTAAAATCTCTGCCCATGTCTCCAAACATCTACTAACACCAGTTCCACACATAGGTCACCTAACTGCTTAGATTGTGAAGAAAGCTTTGGGAGGCCTTTGGGTATTCTATCCAGCACAGGATTCATAAGGCAATTAAAGTCCCTCCTATAATAATATACCACAATGCCAAGACCTTTGGCTTAGATAGTGTATCAGTCAGAAATTTAAGAGGGTGGGCTGGAGGACTGGAGGACAGTAGACATTCAAAATACCATATTCCTTGCCACGTTTAAGGGCCTTAAGAATAACAAACCGATGATACTCATCTTTAACACAGTCTATTAAATTAATGGGAGACGCTTCCGGACAAATATTGCCACTCCTCTGCTCCTCGTACTAAAAGATGAGAGAAACACCTGATCAAACCCACCCTGCTGTAACTTCAAGTGTTCCTTGTCATTAAGGTGAGTCTCCTGTAACAGGGCAACATCCATCCTCTCCTTTCTAAGGCTTAACAACACTTTTTCTTTTTGCTAGTGAATGAATCCCTCTGATATTCCAGGTGCACCATTTAAGAATGCTGCTAACCATGATCCTTTACAATCACCTTTGGCCTGCCGAGAGGAAGAATTCATCTTACGACATGTTGAGCATACACAAAAGGAGACTCGGAGTCTATTTAGAAAAAAAACAAAAAAAAACTAACTACAAAATACAAAAGACACTACCCCCTGCCACAGGGACTTGCTTTTCCCATGCACACCCCTATCCCCTCTTCCAGCCCAAATCCAAACAATGGAAGAATCCAAACAAAAGACATTGTAAACGCAAAGGTATAATAAAAATAGTGAGCACTCTGCCCACCCCCCCACAATATATCAATACCACTCAAGCTCGGGGAAAAGAACCCACCAACAACAGCTTCTTTGGGAAAAGAGTGAAAGTACAAGAAATAAAAGCAAGGCAAAAAAAACCCAGACACAATTGTCCATGTCCATAAATACATCTACATTATTTTAAAGTGTCCAAGAAGTTTTTGGCTTGCTCCAAGAAATGAAATGACCACACAGTCTCCTGTAAATAATACAAAGTACCGCTGGGTATCTCATTGAACATTGACTACCAAGGTCCTTTAACCTTCTCTTAACCTCATCAAAAGGTTTCCTCTTATGAATCACTGCCACAGAAAAGTCCTGGAAAAACATTATCTTAGTTCCCTGATAGGTCATGGCCTGTGGATCTCTTCTAGAAGGTTTCCATAACACTCTGCTTGTCTCTGTAGCATTGAAATCGTATCAGAACTGGGCAGGGGCACTCACCCTGACTGGATCGGTGTACCGTAATCCGGTGAGCTCTGTCAACCTTCACCTGGTCTGCCTTGGCATCCCAGTCAAGAAATTGTGGCAACAGGTCATCAAAAAAACTTGCTGGCTGTCCACCTTCTGCTTCCACCGTCAGGCCAACGACTCGGATATTTTTCCTCCTACCTCTATTTTCCAGGTTATTGACTTGCTCAGTCAAGGCCTGAACCTGTTTCTCAAGGGTCTAGAGTCGTCCTGCCGAGGACTTGACTTCAATCTCTGACACCGCAGTCCGACGCTCAACCTCTTCAACTCACTTCCCAAGTCCTTCCAACTCCTCCTCGTGCTTTTGTAGCATGGGATTATGAGTCTCTCCCTCATCTCCTGGATCAGCTGTTGGATCGCTCCAAGTTCCTCCACGATGTTCTGCTGTGCAGGTATTTCTTTCACAGCTGCAAAGGGAGCTGCAGCTGCTTCCCCAGTTGCAGTCTCAGGCCTGCCTGTTGTTTTCAAGTGTCTCAAGTGTTGAGACTTGGCTATTTGCTTTCCCTTAGTCATTCTCACATGCTTGAAAAAGGATTTAAACTGTTGTTTTACTGTTTAACAACTTTGTTTTCAAAAAAAAACAAAGGTGGAGGTGAAATAAATATTACAGAGCTCAGCAAGGACGATCTATTTAGATCGCCGCCATCTTGAATCCCGATTGGGAAGTGTTGATATGTAAAGGGACATGGCATCCTTATAAGCCAGTCATTGAAAGTAAGCATACAGGCAAAGCAAGTGAGAAGGCAAGTGGTTTGTTGGCCTTCATTGCGAAAGAATTTGAGTACAGGAGCAAGGATGTCTAACTGCAACTATATAGTGCCTTGGTGAGTGTGGAGCAGGAATATTGTGCACAGATTATCCTGCTTACCTAAGAAAATATATATTTGCCATAGAGAGATTTCAATAAAGGTTCACCAGACTGATTCCTATGTTAGTAGGTTTGTTGTATGAGGAATGATTGCACCGAATATTCACTGGGAATTAGAAAATGAGAATCTCTTATTAAATCGCAGAAAACTCTGGAAAGACTGGACAGACTGGATATAGATATTATCCTTCCCTGGCTGGGAGATTCTAGAACTAAGGGTCATTGTCTCAGGCTTCAGGATAGACCATTTAGAACAAAGATGACAAGAAATGTCTTGAGAGGCTGGTGAACCTGCGAATTCTATGCTAAATAAATTGGTGAACACCACGTAATTGAATATACTGAATTAATTTCTAGACACTAAAGGTATCAGAGGGTATGGAGATTGCAGGAGAGTAGTGTTGAGAGAGAGGATAGACCATAGAAGATAGAACATTACAGCGCATACAGGCCCTTCGGCCCTCAATGTTATGTCCACCTGTGGAATCAATCTGAAGCCCATTCTTGTCCTTATGCCTATCCAATGACCATTTAAATGCCCTTAAACTTGGCGAGTTTACTATTGTTGCAGACAGTGCATTCCACACCCTACTACTGAGGATCAGCCATGAATGTATTGAATGATTATCTTAATAGGTCAAAAAGCCTGTTGTTTCTTGTATTTTCTATATTTCCGTGTTTCATCATTTGTAGTAACTTCAGTATCATCAGACCACAGATCATTGCTGTCAACATCATTGAGCACATTGTCAAAGTATCATTTCTAAAATGCAGAATATCAATATTGGAATTAAATTTATTCCATCTGTCTACATTTCATTGACACAATGTTGCTAGTGAATGTGTTTGTATACATCTATCTTTGGTGAATATCCCTTTGCCTCCCACCATTCAATTGTTTTCTTTTCTTTCAGATACTGACCTTGAAAGCTTTATATAAATATCAAGGGCCAAAGAATACTTGTAAGATTGCCAGGAATAGCTGCCAAATTGGTGTTTGTCAATCTTACATCACTGATTACAATGTTGATAGCAGGATTTGAACATGTCCCAGACATGTAGATATTTTTCTTTGTAAAATCTTTTGATCTCACACTTTACACTTCTTTCTGATCCATTCATTAAGTGCAACAAAAATATAAATTTGGAGCAAGAGTAGGACATTTACTCTTGGAGCCTGCTTTGCCATTTAAGAAGATCATGGCTGATCTGATTGTAATCTCAGCTCCACATTCCTGCCTACTCTTCATACCTTTCATGCTCTTGTTTACAAAGAATTTATTCACCTCTGCCTTAAAAACATTCAAAGACTCTGCTCCCACCCACCTTTTGAGGCAATGGGTTCCAAGACCTCTGAAAGAAAAAATTCTCCTTATCTGTCTGAAATGAATGATTCCTTATTTTTAAACCAACCACTAAATGGATAGAGCTGAAGGCAACAAATCCTTCTCTCTGAACCTTACTTATGAATACAGATGATGATACTTTTCTGAAATTTATTTTTGAGGAAAGATTTTTTAAAATTCTGAGCTGTCTACCATATAAGGTGGAATATAAACTGCATCATCTTGAGACCAATTATCTTTATACATGTTTTTTTTTGTTTTCTCTCATTAACAGTCCTGTTTTTTAGCATATTGGATTTTGTTGGCATTTTATTCATGTTTCTAATGTAGGCCACTTAATAAGTATAATTTGTCTTAATGTCAAATCACAAGTTGGTAGAGGCTGGTGATTTGTTTATTCTTAGGTACAGCTGGCAGACATTATGAAATTTTCATAAGAACATAAGAATTAGGAGCAGGAGTAGGCCATCTGGCCCTTTGAGCCCACTCCACTATTCAATAGGATTATGGCTGATCTTTTCATGGCCTCAGCTTCACGTACCCTCCCTCTCACCATAATCCTTAATTTCTTTACTGTTCAAAAAATTATCTATCTTAGCTTTAAAACCATTCAATGAAGAAGTCTCAACTATTCACTGGGCAGGGAGTTCCACAGATTCACAACCCTCTGGGTGAAGAAGTTCCTTCTCAATTCACTCCTAAATCTGCTCTCCCTAAGTTTGAGGCAATGCTGTCTTGTCCAAGTTTCACCTGTCAGTGGAAGCATCCTGTCTACTTCTATCTTATCTATCGCCTTCTTAACTTTATTTGTTTCTACAAGATCCCATCTCAGTCTTCATAATTGTAATGAATATATACCCAGGCTACTTAGCCAATCCTCTTAAGTCAACTCCAGAATCAATCTCGTGAACCTCCTCTGCACCCCCTCTAGTGCCAGTATATCCTTTCACAAATAAGGAGATCAAATCTGCATGCAGTACTCCAGGTGTGGTCTAACCAGCATCCTGTACAGCTGCAACATAACCTCTCTGCTTTTACACTCAATCCCTTTAGCAATGAAGGACAACATTCCATTTGCCTTCTTAATTGTTACACCTGCAGACCAACCTTCTGCGATTCAAGCACAAGGACACCCAAATCCCTTTGCACAGCGGCATGCTGCAAATTTTTACCATTCAAATAATAGTCCTTTTTACTGTTATTTCTATCAAAATGGATGACTTGATATTTATTAATATTGTACTCCATCTGCCAAACCTTTGCCCACTCACTTAAGCTATGTCCCTCTGCAAAGTTTCACTGTCCTCTGCACACTTTGCTCTACCACTCATCTTAGCCTCATCTGCAAACATTTCTGAGTACTTTATCATGTCTCAGACTATAAGATATAGGACCAGAATTAGGCTATTCGGTCTATTGAATCTGCATGTTGTTTGATCATGACTTTTCATGAACCATGTTAATCATTTAACACGTGTCTTGAATTTTTATTCACAATTCTTCCTTCAATTTTCTGAGAGCATAGAGTCAAATGGTTCTGTCGCATCTTTTTTTCTCTAACTGAGGCCACCTATTCAGTTTTCATCTGCTATGCTTATTCTTTGGCATGGATTACTTGGATATCTTTATCCAATCATGGACCATTTTCTCAGAACCACTAATCTATCTTGCTGCTGCACAGTTACAGTTTTGTTGTCATAATGAACACTACAGCTTTCAGTTTAAATTGAGCTATGCAGTTATTCTTTCTCAAAGGCATCTTGATGGTTTTTGTGATCCACCAGAATTTCAGTGGTATTATATTTGTACTTTTAACTGACATTTTGTCTTAAATAGGAGTTTGTTGTCGGCTGAAATGACATTAATCTTCTGTGTCTTTCAATTAATGAACCATAAATAATAATTGTTACATGATTTGTCATTATTAACTTGATCATTGTAATAATTTGAATAAATAAAAACAAAGTATGTTTTATGCATTTATTTACTAATATTTGTTAGTATTTATATCATTAATATAAAGTTGGATCATTAACTTACAGAGGATGTATAAAAACAGACAAGGAGATGCTGCCATCTAACCAAAAAGTATATAGAATCCCACCATCCCATAAATGTGTGAAATACATTTTAATAATTTGTGATTTTAGTGTCCTAAGCCATTCTAAACATCCCCAAAATCAAGTTTTGGTTTTGAATTGTTTGGGCTTTGGTCCTTGGGAATCCAAGGTCAATTTTTACATGATGTATGCAACAAATGATGCAATTTTGAAACTAAAATCACTGTTTAATTTCTACTAGAGATTAACTTTTATTTTGATGTACTTGAAACAATATGTTCCCATCGTTCCAGGTGAGGGTTGGTGTGTGGAATGGGTAGGGGTGCAGCTGGTAATAATTGTTTATTGCTTTAACAAAGTAGGCAGGCTTATTTAGGAATTTACATCTACCTAAATACAAGACTTCCTGTTTCACCTTTTTTTTAGTTTATGGAGTCCATTGGAGCATGGAGCTAAATGATTTTGGGCATGTAGTAGTGACAGTAAAGAAAACCAGCATGTTATTGTGAAGGTTGCAAGGGCAAAATGAGGATTCTTGGCTATTTCAGTTGATTTCCTTCATATGTCTCTGGTTTTAGGCCATGAAAATATAAGATACAACTCTTTTCTAGATTTTGTTCCTTTCCCACGATGATGCATCAGATGAATGACAAATTAAATTTATCAAATGTGTTCAGTTAAGTTGAAATGCCACTTACAATCACAACTGACAATCTTTGGATTGATATGGCTACTAGAACTGTTCAACATTATAGTGAAATTTTCTTTACTTCAAATCCATTTTTTTCTTAATTCCTAATTAAGGTACTGAGGTATATTTGTATGGCATTGCAATCTAACTTGCCATTTTTGGTACAGGTCTGAATAGATTTAGATTAGATTAGTTTCCCTATAGTACGGGGACAGGCCCGTCGGCCCAACAAGTCCACACTGACCCTCCAAAGAGTAACCCATCCAGACCCATTCCCCTACCATATTTACCCCTAACTAATGCACCTAACACTATGGGTACTTTAGCATGGCCAATTCACTTGACCTGCACATCTTTGTATTGTGGGAGGAAACCGGAGCACCCGGAGGAAACACAGGCAGACACTGGGAGAATGTGCAAACTCCACACAGACAGTTTCCCGAGGTGGGAATCAAACCTGGGTCCCTGGTGCTGTGAGGCAGCATTGCTAACCGCTGAGCCATTGTGCCACCCAGTACTTCAGCTAGCCATTTGTTGTTTGAACTGAATCCTGTATTTATAATCCATGCTTCCAGAAAGGTTACTGTGACAAAAAAAATGGAATATATCGATTGGTGCAATCCAGCTTTAGGAGGCTAACACCAGAAACTAACCATTGTCTGATCCCTACTTGACATTAATGGTTGACAATGTATTTTTTTGCTTTGTGCTTATAGCATTATCAATGCTTAGATTTCTGACAGTACAGCAGGTTTAAATTTTCCTAAATATATATTGAACTTTTTTCAGGCAAATCTGTGCTTTGTGGACATAGACAACCATTTTATTGAACTTCCAGAAGACTTGCCACAATTTCCAAATAAACTAGAATTCATTCAAGAAATCTCTGAGGTTTTAATGGCATTTGGGATTCCACCTGAAGGGAACCTGCACTGCAGTGAAAGTGCCTCTAAGCTGAAGAATTTTAAAGGAAGCGATGTGATCTATGATAAGAAGAATGGAAATGTAGCTGGATCAGCACTGAGCTCTTACGAACTACTAAAGGAAAATGAGACCATAGCAAGATTACAGGCTCTTGTCAAAAGGACTGGTGTGAGTTTAGAGAAGGTTAGTCTCTAATTAATTTGATTTCACAGTTAATAGTCTTCTGGTGATGGCTGTGAATATCTAAAATAACTTCATTCACGGATATATTTATTTATCAAATATAACAATGATGAACCTGTACAAATGCCTTCTTTTTTAGTTTGTCTTGAGAAATATTTTTACTTCAACCCTTACTAATAATTAGAATGCAAGAATGTTTTAATGAAATGGGGGGAGAAAGGGTTTGCAGATATGTTTTGACTATTGTTGGTGGGTAATATTTAGGCCGTTAAGAAGAGGTGGACTGGTAACGATGACTGAAAATCTAAAATAACCTCATTCTTAGATATACTTATTTATCAAATATAAACATGACAAACTTTATAAATGCTTGTTTTGTTTTTATTTTACCTTGAGAGCTATTTTTAATTTTTCCCTTACTGATAATCAAAATGCAAAATTGTTTTTACAAAATGGAAGAAGAAAGGGTTTGCAGTTATGTGCTGACTATCATTAGTGGGGAATATATAGACTGTTAAGAAAAGGTGGATTGGTAATAGGCATACTGTTTTATCCTCCTCCTGCAATGTATGCTAATGAATCTTCCTGGCATACATACTATTAAAAGCTCTGCTTTTGAGGTGTTGTATTTAGTTCAAACAAGTTAATGTGATGAAATTTGGAGTTGCAAATGATTCAACCTCAAGATTTGTACTTTTCCACCATGTCTCAACTCAATTTGACTGCTAATCAAGAGTAGGAAATGGTATATTGAAAATATCTAGTGGTTCCTTTTTGATTAAGTGAGCATGTATTCATAATGTTAGCAATGATTAGCTATTGTGGAAATTTCAATAATATATGAACATTTTACCTTTTGCTCTTTGTAATTGCATCAGGTTTGTGATTTATGAGTTTTAAAATAGAATAGACACTGAGGTTTTCTTTCTGACGTTTTGTAGCTGGTGATTGCGATAGTGAGTTGAAAATTCTGATTGCTACTCTAAGCACTTGTTAGCTATTTGAAATATGCATGTTCTCTGGCTCAAATTTACTATATTTCTATTACTTCATTATCACTGGGTCAAAATCCTGAAACTCCTTTTCGAGCAGTACTGCTGGTGTCCCAACACCCCACGGACAGCTGCTATTCAAGAAAGCAGCTCACCATCATTGCCATTAGCAAGTAATAAATCTTGGGTGAAAGTGAGGACTGCAGATGCTGGAGATCAGAATTAAGATTAGAGTGGTGCTGGAAAAGCACAGCAGGTCAGGAAGCATCTGAGGAGCAGGAAAAGTGATGTTTTGGGCAGGAGCCCTTCATCAGGATTGAGTAATAAATCTTAGCCAAGCTAGTAACACCCAAATTCTATGAAATTTTTTTAGATATCCCATTTCATGAAATAGAAGTCGATGACTGACAAATCTTTTAATTGCAACCCAAACTTTACCCGGAATTTTCCCATTTTCAGTTAATGTGTTCTGTCAAGTGAGATTGATGGTGCTTGGTCTGCCAAGTCTTGGAGTGACTTCCCTTGCATAAGCTACCATTGTTCATCTGATGAATTATGCAACCAGGAACTTTCATGGCTGTGTGGGCAGTCACATGGTTAGATGCAGAAATACTCACTACTCTTGGGATCTTCTGGCTTGACCCTCTTGGTGCAGTTTTTGAATCCCAGCTGTATACCACTTCAGATGCTGCAAGCCAGGAGCTAACAATATAGTGCTTGGCCATTATCATTGTGGACTTGGTGTTGAGAAAAGGAAAGCTTGCTCCCTGAGGGACGAAAGCTTCACAGATCAAACCTGAAGGCATTGGTGGTTGGGTAGGGGAGGGGAAGAGAGAGAGAGAGAGAGAGAGACACCATGTCATGAGACCAAGCTGGACTGGACCCAAATTGCAGCCTGGGTCAGTGCTTTGTGCCAGATATAGCACAATACTTTTCAGTGCAGGAAGGAGTACAATGTTCTTCTGCACTCTGCAAGGGTGGGTGCTACCATCTTCTCTCTGCTACCTCACATTTGCAGGGCCACTATTCATTTTAACTCTGCCACTGCACATGTCTCTTACCAAGGCTCATAGACTACAACTGTCCCTATTGCATGCATCATGCCTACTCAGCAGCTGTCACCCCCTCATCTTCCCAAATTATAAATTCCTCCTACCTTTTGCACTTCCTGTTTACTCTTTGGGAACACTTTACTCCCTCCTATTCATACTTCATCATAAAATGCTCTTCCAACTACTTCCATCATTTTATCCTGCACCCAGTTTCCCTTCAGCAAAAACTGGCCTACAAATGGGCCAAGAAGTACAGGAAGAGTCAGGAGTTGGCAGACAACAGACTCCGCATTCCATGTTAGGACAGAGTACTGGATTTGGCTAGAGACGTGCACTATGCTTATGTGGGGGCAGGAAGAGTTAAATGGCCAACAAACCAGTTAGCTTCATTATGCTATGCTACACTACTGCCCTATTAACACATACTAACCCGTTCTTAATCTGCACAAACTTTTATCCCTCTTACACAACTAAATCCCTTTCTTCTCACACGGGCATTAGTGACACCCAGCGAACCTCTGCAAATAGACAAACACCAGAGACCCTGGGGTCCACCTCCACCTTCTGAGAAAACTATTTACACTTTAGAGGGTGTTTGAGCAAGGGTTTCACCTTTTCACCAGCTCAAAGACTTTCACCTCGCTGGCTGTCCTAACCAGATTAGACTCAGGAGCACCATGTGTTATGCACATAACTGATATGTTGCTGCAGCTGATCAAGAATAAAACACCACAAATCTCTTCTACTTAAAGGACTACTGGAGACCAGGCACCTGCTCAGCCTCAGGCAGGGGCCTATCTCCTGTTCTTGAGTATTAATGACTTGGTTGAACTGCACAAAGACAATGGGCAAGATTGTCAGGCGCATTTAGTAATTTGCATTGAAATATGGAGGAGTCAATCAAAGTTATCAGTAAAGTGATGTGTATATCATGTGTCTGGCTACATCCACGGACAGGTTGGTGAATGCCATGGAAAGCCAACTTCAGTATCTGCCAGATATGCAAACAGACCTAAATGTCATTGCTTTAACTGTAAGTGGTCAGCATTTATGGCAAGGCACAATGGAAATCAAGCACCTTGACCTCGCTTCAGATGCCCCTTCTGCTGTGGTGCCAGTTGACACCCAAGGGGAGGAGGAACTATGTACAAGAATCCCCCGAAGTTTCTTTTCAGGACTCTGCAGAGATTCCCTCCGCAACTGATTATAATCCCAAAACTTTCAAGTTAACGAGGGTAAGCCTGCTTCTAGGCAGGCAGCTCTCAACAAGCCTAACACTGTAAGCCCAAAGTTACCAGGGGACAACTGCCCATTCATCCCTTGCCAACAGGTCCAACCTCAGAGCAAGATTCATCCACTCCAGTTTCAGGTATCTGGACTGCACCTTAATGCAGTAGGAGGCAGAGGAAGAAGAAAACATACTGAGGGTGCCACAGGTGAAACATCACTGTAAATAATTTTTTACTTTTGGAAATATATGTTCGCTTGCACTATTAAATGTCTGCTGTACTATAGTTTTTGTGATTAGATTAGATTACTTACAGTGTGGAAACAGGCCCTTTGGCCCAACAAGTCCACCCCGACCCGCCAAAGCGTAACCCACCCAGACCCATTCCCCTACATTTACACCTTCACCTAACACTACGGGAAATTTAGCATGGCCAGTTCACCTAACCTGCACATTTTTGGATTGTGGGAGGAAACCGGAGCACCCGGAGGAAATCCACGCAGACACGGGGAGAATGCGCAAACTCCACACACAGAGTTACCTGAAGCAGGAATTGAACTCTGGTCTCTGGCACTGTGAGGCAGCAGTGCTAACCACTGTGCCGCCCTTTTTTTTTAAATCAAAGATTTGGTGTCAGATCTGGTTAAATCACAACCATGTGAGAGAAGGGTTCAGGTACATAATTCTTTGAAATTTGTGCCACTGGTAGACAGGGTGGTTAAGAAGGCAATTAGCGTGCTTACCTTCATTGCTCAGACCTTTGAGTACAGGAGTTGGGATGTCATGTTGAGGCTGTGCAGGACATTGGTAAAGGTCTCTTCGGGAGTACTGTGCATGCAGTTCTTGTTGCCCTGTTATAGGGAGGATATTATTAATCTGGAGGGTTCAGAAAAGATTTACCAGGATGTTGCCAGGAATGGAGAGTTTGAGATATAAAAATAGACTAGAAAGGCTGGGACTTTTCTCACTGGAGTGTGGGAGTTTGAGGGGTAACTTTATTGAGATCTATAAAATCATGAGAGGCATAGATAAAGTGAATGATAGGGAATGTTTGCCTCTGATAGGGAAGTTCAAAACTAGGCAGCATATTTTTAAGGTGAGAGGAGAAAGATTTTAAAAAGGACATGAGAGGAAACATTTTTTTACGCAGAATAATTTGTATGTGGAATGAACTGCCAGAGAAAGTGGTGGTTGCAGCTACAGTAACAATGTTTAAAAGACATTTGATAAGTTGATGAATAGAAAGGTTTGGAGGGATATGGGCCATATGTAGGCAGGTGGGAACATGGTCAGCCTGGACTAGTTGGGCCGAAGGATCAGTTTCCATACTGGATGACATTATGAGCAGAATCCCACGGATGACAGAAGTTATAGTGACCAAGCATTTTTCATCTCTCCCAAATGATGGACTTTTGACTGTGGGTAGTTGTGAGGAATTTTGAACTACAATGTTGATGTATATCTCTATGACTCTATGACTCCATGACTGCAGCCAAGATGTTACATTTTCATGTAGACACCCCTGTGGTTAAACACAATGTATATGGACTATGCACATCATTTTGCAGTTGGAAATCTTCATTCCCTGTACAACTTTTTCAAAGGAGAGCCCTGCCATTCAAGTGAGGAAAATGTATAATGGGTGGCTTACATACCCACTCTCCCTCATTGCACATAGGTCTACTGAGAAGAGTTGTGCTCACACTGCCTTTTGCAAATTCAACATTGTCCTAGAAGATGCTCAAACAGTTTGGGGAACTCAGCAGTCTACATGAACTCTGAAACACTGATAGGTTACCAATGATCTAAAGGTCAAAAAGAGATTCCTCAAGATTCTTCTTAACTTGCTGGCTACCATTAATGACTTCATTATGCAACTTTCAGATATGGCATCCTGCTGAAAGCTTTAAACCGTTATCTAACCTTAGCACCATGTATTGTTTGCATCTTGTCACCATGTGTTGTTGGCATCTTGTTTCCATGTCTGCTGCTTTTTCCCTAACAGACAGGAGGATATGTAATGTGTAGATTCTTTAAAGTGGAACCCCTTGAAAAAATCAGCATATAATCAGACACATAATGCCACATTAATCTTTCCTAGCCTGTCACCATGCTCATATAACCATTGCTTTGCAAAAATAAGCTCCTTTTTTGCTCTCTGCATAAGCATGGAATTCAATGCAGATTGCAGCACCGTAATCCTCTCTAGCTTCACCAACAAGGGCCTGTCAAAATAAGCCTTCTTGGCTATCTTCAACCATGCTGCGAGGAGATGTTGCTGCTTGCCTTTCTGCCGCTTCCTACTGGAAGTAGGAAATAACTAACCCCCTGGCTTTGGCAGTTTCCCAAAGGATGGATGGGCTACTAACCAAGCCTGAATTAATGATTAGGAACGTCCGAAATTCCCTCGAGAAATACTCCTTGAGGATAAAGGGATCCATTTGCCAGTGCCTCCGACCCATTGTAACGTCCTTAATCTTAACCATCAGGTACACTGCAGCATGATTGGTCATGGTAGTATTACCAATCGTACCAAATGGTGCCACCAAATGCCACGGGGTGAGAAAAAAATCAACCCCTGGTGTCGCATCTGTGTGGATTGGAGAAAACGTAAAATCCCTGTCTGTAGGGTGGAGATGTCTCCAGATGTCCACTTGCCCTAACTCCACACACAGATCCACTAATTGTTTAGTTTGTACAGAGGGTTTCGGGGGGCCTTTGGGCAACCAGTCTACTGGGGGAACCATGATACAACTAAAATCTCCCCCTATAATGATAAGGCAGGACTCGAGACTGATCAATTTAGAGATTGCATCTACCAAAAATTTGAGGAGATGGGCCTGAGAGCAATAAAAAAATTAAAACACCGTATTCTTCCCGGTTATCAGGGCTTTGAGAATTGTGTCCTTAAGACACTCTAGTAACTTAAGTGGAAAATTCCTCCTTACCAATATGGCCACTCCCCTACCTCTGGTATTAAAAGATGAAAAGTAAACCCAATCAAAGCCATTCTGTTGTAGTCTCAAATACTCCCTATCATCCAAGTGTGTCTCCTGTAACAAAGCAATATCCATCTTCTCTTTCTAAGACTCAAAAGTACCTTCTTCCTCTTAATTGGTGAGTGACTCCCTTTAATATTCCGGGTACACTGTTTAATCAAGTCATAAGACATAACTTTCTGCAGTAACATTTAAATTCCAGAGAGGAGGAACCACAAATCACCGAGCCTTAATGATGCAAGATCCATCAAACATAAAAACTACATAAACTAAAACCACTACAGTTAGCAAACCTACAAAGCAAACAAAGACTATATACAACAAAAACCAAAAAGCAAACCAACATATAAAGCACCAAAGATGCTGAATAGGGGAACTCATCCCTGTCCAAAGGGGGCAACTACCCATCCCAAAACCCAATTTCCCATCCTGCAGCCCAGGCATTTGAATACCTGTACCAGGTATAAACTACCCTTAAGTAGGCATCTAGCCATCCCAACCATTTTCCCCCCTCCTAGCTAGAGCTGCACCGCACCAAAAGAAAATAGTTCATGTGAATAGCAATGTTAAAAAAAGAGGGGTAAATATCCCATCCACCTTTGGTTTAACTTAGCTTAGAAATTGAAAGTACATATCTCAACCGCAACTAAACATAGTTTACACCAGATTATTACCAACAACAAAAAATGGGAAAAGAAAGCCACAACCGGGCTTCCTCTGTTTTTTAAAGAAAAAACAAAGACATAGCCAAACAACACTATTTGTACATACTAAATTGTTCAGATTAATTTGTCCACAAAGTCTCTTGCCTTCTCCAATGTGTCAAAGAAATGTACGGATCCATCTTAAGCACCGATGGATACCTCAGAAAGTATTGGATCCCAAGCTACCTCAGTCTTCTTTTGACACCGTCATAGGATTTTCTTTTCTGGATCATCGCTGTTGAGAAGTCCTGGAAAAACATGATCTTAGAGCCCTCTTAAATTAGGACCTTCAGATCCTTCTCCTGGATTCTGGAAGCATCCACAATTCTCTCCTTTATCTCTATAATGATGAAACCACACCAAGAGAGGACAAGGATGTTGAGCCAGACCTGACCTCTCTGCCATAACCCAGTGAGCCCTCTCAATTTTTAAGCCTCTCATTTCAGCCTCCAAGTTGAGGAATTTTGGCAACCAGTCCTCCAATTCCGTTGGCCACTTAATGTCTGGCAGACTGAGGATCTGAATATTGTTTCTCCTGCCCCTGTTCTCAAGATCATCCAACTTGATCACGCAAATTATGGACCTGCGTCTCCAGTATTTGGAACCTATCCTTGGAGGAACTGCTATCAGCTTCTACCACTGTGACTCTGTGTTCAACTTCATCCGTCCTTCCTCCCAGGTCTCCCAGCTGCTGTTCATGCTTCTACAGCATGATAGAGATCAGGGCCAGCTTCTCTATCTGCTTACCCAACATCTCGCAAGATCTTTTGAGCTCCTTCACCAGGGCCTGGTAAGTAATCGAGTCTGAAGATCCTACAGTCTGGGATGCCGGCCTGCCTTGGACGCTCCTCCTCCCTCCTTTGGTATCCCTGGAGGGTGAAAACACAGATAAGTTGATTTTCCACAATTTCCTGGGGCTTAATGACCTTTCCAGAGTCCCAGGATATCGCAATGGTATGGGTTTGGTGGTTAGAACTTCGTCCCACTTGTGCTACAGTGCAGAGCTCTGCAACGTGATCCTCCGAGATTGCCGCCATCTTGAATCCTCAGAATCTTGCATTTTAATATTTGCCTCTTACTCTTCCAAATTCCATGCAGATATAAGGCTAGCTCGTCCAACCTTGCTTCATGAGACAACCCATTTTACAAGTATTAGTCCAATAAATCATCTTCGAACTGCTTCCAATACATTTACATTCTTCCTTAAATTCTGCTCACAATAAACCAGGTATGGTCTGATCTGTGCCCTGTATAACTGAAACGTAAATTCCCTACTTTAGTATTAGGGCGGTTTTCCCAGGAGCATCAGATGCTGAGAGGTGACCTTATAGAGGTTTATAAAATCATGAGGGGCATGGATAGGTTAAATAGGTCTTTTCCCTGGGGTGGGGGAGTCCAGCACTCGAGGGAATAGGTTTAGGATGAGAGGGGAAAGATTTAGAAGGGACCTAATGACAATTTTTTCACACAGAGGGTGTGTGCATATGGAATGAGCTGTCAGGGGAAGTGGTGGAGGCTGGTACAATTACAACATAAGAATAGGAAGGATTTAGAGGGATATGGGCCAAGTGCTAGCAAATGCGACTAGGTTAGTTTCGGATAGCAGGTCGGCATGGACAAGTTGGATCAAAAGGTCTGTTTCTGTGCTGTACATACTTGAGTCTATAACACTCTATCACCTTACCTTATTACTTGCTGTAGCTACCTGCTTGCTTTTGTGAATATACAGCAGGGCATCATAACACTCTGAAGTCTCTCTATTTAATTAATATGCTTTTTTCCCTTCTTCCTGCCAAAATGGATAATTTCACATTTCCTCAAATACTCCATTTGCAATTCAGTTACCACTCAACTTTTCAATGACTTTTTGTAGTCTCATTATATCCTCTTCACAACTTACTTTACTACTTATTGTTTTTTCATCAGCAAATTTAGTAACCATACCTTCCTTCCCTTCATCCAATCCATTTGTATAAATTATAAACTGTTGAGGTCCTAGATCTGATTCCTGTGGCACACTACTTGTTGCATCTTTTCAACCTGAAAAGGACCCATTTAAACCTACTTGCTACTTCCTGTTAGCTTGTCAATCTTTAATTCTTGCTAATATGTTAACTCTTACACTATGAGCTTTTGTTATCTTGACGAATCATTGATCTGACACTTTATCAAACACCTTCTGGCAATCAAAGTGCAGTACATTCTTTGGTTAATCTTCATCTCCAGTACAAAGTGCTTCCTCTCAAAACTTCAATTGATTGGTTAAATATGATTTCCCTTTCACAAAACTATATTAAATCTGATTACTGTAAATTTATCTTAAGTGTCCCGCTACACCTTTTTGTAATACACCTTTTTAAGAACAGAGAATTAGGTGGATTAGGAGCCAGCCACTTATCAAACTTTTATAATTTACTTTTCTATTTCTGGCTAGCTTTTTCTCAAACTCTGTTCTTCCCCTCCCTATTAATATTTTAGTCATTCTTTGCTGGTTTATTTTCTATCAGTCTTCTGATGTATCACTTGTCTTTGCACAATTTTATGCTTTTTCCTCTAAATTTGATGCTACTTTTTAGCACTTCTCATCAATAACTCATATGTCACAGCTCCCATGTTTATACAACCAATTCACACCCAATTGACCCTTAATTAATATATCCATCACATGTTCCCTCTTTTCAATATGTCTCAGGCATTCCTTCAGATTATATTGGATATTAACATTGAAAATATTTCTAGCCATATATGAATAACTGTGTTGTTGAAGAGATGGCATAGAGGAAATCTGAATGATATATACCTCGTGAAGACAGTTATCCGTTATTTCTTTCCAGAATTGTGTAGTTAGTGAAACTTTTCTAAAAAAAAATTCCAAATGAGTTAAGTTCTTTTTGTTAACTCATGTATGTCAGAATGTTTACTTTCAGACTTCTACCTCTTTTGTCAACAAGCAGTTCAGCATCACTAGATCACAAGAGTACTTGGGAAGATGAGAATATGGTTGGATAATACATACCAAACACCTGAGTTGTAATAAGATGATGGGTCCTTATTGGCCAATAGTTGTTTATGGAGTTTATGAATCACTTTTTGATAGTTGTTTAAGAAATTGTACATATTTTTTTAAGGAAGCAATTATGTAGCACGTATTATTATTAACCAGCAGAAGACACTGCTTCTACTTTGATTCAATGTCAACTGTCAACTATTTTTATCATTTAAAATGTCATTATGTGTAGACAGTGCAACAAGGTTAGCCAGCTGGACCTCATAGAATATGAGTTCCATGACTGGACCAGATTGACAGCTCCAATCAAGGAACCCTAGCTGCCATGTAAAAAGTGTGAGTGTTCGAGATTCTGACACTCTAGTGCCTGATTCTGTATGAGGCAGCACTATAGTCAAAGGCTGTTGATGTGTAAATAAAGGGTGATGGGATACTGGACTCTGTGGAGATATTACATTTTGTATTTTTAAAAGGTTGTAATAAGTGTCTTTTTCCCTCAAACTGTATTACAATAAGTGGCTTTATAGTGTTATCTTGGTATCAAACATTTAAACATAACTCAGGCCTGTCTGAGCTGTAAACCGTAGCTAGGTCAATTGTGGACGTGCAATAGTTGAGCTCTGTACTTTTTTTTGAGAATGGAAATCAACAATTTCTGTTTTTGTTAGTATTTAGAGATTTCTCTTGAAACATTTGTGTTTGTGCCAGCTGGGCTGTTATTTCTTCCTGCACCCACACATTTGAAGCAGCCAACATTTGCTGTTTGGATTCAGAAGTGAGAATCAGTAAGTTGGATGGCAGAGTGTGAGTAGCATCTATGTACCTGTAACTTGGCATAATTTGGCACTTTGGATCATTGTGGGTGGTGGTATATGGGATGAGTTGCGATAGAGAGAGATGAAGAATTCAGAGAACAAAAAGCCATTAGGACGTATGATTGGAGCCTGGATTTTTCACCTTAATGAAAGTGCACAATTCTATAAACAAATCAAGGTTCATGAGGATTTAAATGAGAAAAATATATGATCTATTTAATTTTATGTGCTCTCTCTAATCCAAATTTAATCAATCATTTATGAAGGCTGTTTGAATTTAATTGTTCAGTATTTTTTTAAGAGGTTCTTGGCATTTTCTTAAAGATACTTATTTTTTCCTATCATCTAATCAATAATAAAATTAATCAATATTCAGAACTGTGAATTGTATTCAGTACACATATTTGAACATGAATTGTATTCAGTACACATATTTGAATTTTTGTTGCACTGGAAGACCATCAGTTTCCACTTTGAAAATTTTTTAAAAATTCCAGTCTTCTGCATTTGACCCAAAGTGAACAAAGCTATTAATTAAAAGCTGCAAGAGAAATAGATAATTTTGCAAGTATTTGGAAACTATCTGAAAAAGAATGTGTAACTGATTGCAAAGCATTGAATTCTGCATTGCTTCTGTTGTGGTATCAGATTTTCTGTGATTTATTTTATTCTGACTATGATTCATGGGAATCTTATTTCACCAGCGTTGATTGAATCAATTGGATTTTATAGGAACAGAGTCTTCTTTGAAATGATCTACATCTTGTTTCATATAAGATTTATTTAATTCTAATTTTTTTCTCACTAATTTTAATGAATGTAGCACATCCTTATCAATGGAAAGCAAGTTAGTCATCTTGTTCAGTCACAAACATTACACATTTAACCGAGCTGGGAATTTGTCTTGCAAACGTTTCGTCCCCTGTCTAGGTGACATCCTCAGTTCTTGGGAGCCTCCTGTGAAGCGCTTCTGTGCAGTTTCCTCCGGCATTTATAGTGGCCTGTCTCTGTCGCTTCCGGTTGTCAGTTCCAGCTAAGCAAAACCAATGTAGTGTACAAAATCCCATGCAAGGACTGCACAAAACACTACATAGGACAAACAGGAAGACAGCTAACGATCCGTATCCATGAACACCAACTAGCCATGAAACGACACGACCTGCTATCCTAAGTAGCCACACACACAGATGTCAAGCAACGTGAATTCGACTGGGACAACACTACCATTATAGGGCAAGCCAAACAGAGAACAGCCAGGGAATTCCTAGAGGCATGGCACTCATCCACAGACTCTATCAACAAACACATCGACCTGGACCAAATATACCGGCCACTACAGCAGACAGCTGGAACTGACAACCGGAAGCGGCAGAGACAGGCCACTATAAATGCCGGAGGAAACAGCACAGAAGCGCTTCACAGGAGGCTCCCAAGCACTGAGGATGTCACCTAGACAGGGGACGAAACGTTTGCAAGACAAATTCCCAGCTCGGTGAACAGAACCACAACAACGAGCACCCGAGCTACAAATCTTCTCCCAAAGTTTATTACACATTTAACTTTTATTTTTTAATAGAAGTTAATTTTCACATGACCTCAAAATTGTTCTACTTTTGTCCAGAGTGTTGTGTGATGTTGATATGTCATAAAATAGTAAAAATGTATCTTTCATCCAGATTGAACATTTTGTCTCAATGGAACCTTTTTCTGCCAATATGTGGTATGGTTCAAAATTGTATGTAATGTTTGCAAGTGTCAAAAATGCTACTGGCTATTCTTTAAATGAATAACAGTCCTTCAACACATTCATTAATCGGAAACAATTGCTAAATATTTCCAGCAGTGACATCGAGGTAGCTTCAGCATGTGGTAAACTTAAGATATGATTGATTGATTTCTTGTTATATTCTTGCAGCTGGAAGTAAGAGACGAAGCTGGAAGTAACAAAGATTTGAAGGTTCATTGTGACAAGGAGGAGCTGAAGATTCATCAGCTTAACATCCAGATCCGGGAAATCTTTGCCAATCGTTTTACTCAAATGTTTGCAGATTATGAGGTGTTTGTAATTCAGCCAAACCAAGACAAGGAATCTTGGTTCAGCAACCGGGAACAGATGCAGAACTTTGATAAGGTGAGTTAACATGAATTGTGCTATTTGTTAAGAATTACTTAAGTGGAAGGTGAAGGTATGCATGCAACTTTATAGATGTTGAAGTCATTATGGTGTTAGATTTTTATGAGATGTACTTTATTCTCCAATTTTTGTTCTCCAGTTTTGTTGTAGTTATCACACTTCTGAAAGTAGCATCTCAGATTGGGAAGGAATTTTATGAGCTAGACTGCTAAAACCTTTCTCCAAAACTGAGAAAAATAATGTTTTCTTTATTAACCTCTGTAATTATCCCCACCTTTCTCAATACTGAATGGCAGAGAAGGCTTTGATCTTGTATGTTTTGACACTATATTTTTGTAAACCTGTTTTTGGATTAAAAATATGTAAAATATTACTAAGGCAGATTATGCTCAAGCAATAGCAGCTTTGCATCTATATTTAAAGGTAAAGGTAGATCACCTTGGATTAAGCAGAAGAACTTTGCTCAGAATCACCAGGAAAGCACTGGGTGCTGTGCCATCTGCAAGAATACTTATAGTTAACATGCACCATAAGGTGCCACTGTCACCAGCACTTCTGTCCCCTATCAATCCTGAATGTCCTGGAGTGACTAATTTTATTATTATTTTCATTTATGCAGGAATTCTACAACAGAGAGTTTTCAGTGTTACACAAATTTGCACTAGGTTAAAGACCAACATCTTGCTTGTGAATGTATTGCACAAGCAGGAGATTTGGAGGGGACTTGAAGAAAATATTTTTCACCCATAAGTGATAGAGGTCGGGAATGCACTATTTGGGAGGTTAGTAGAGGTTAGTAGAGAACCTTTAAAAAATACTTTGATGAGCACTTGAAATGTCTTGATATTCAAAGCTATGGGGCAAGCACTGGAAAGTGAAGCTAGTATAGATCTTTTTGGTGGTACAGTCTGGATGGGCTCAAGGGCCTCTTCACTGTAGTTCTATGATGTGAAAGTGCCGGTATTGGACTGGAGTGGACAAAGTTAAAAATTACACAACACCAGGTTATCGTCTAATCAGTTTATTTGGAAATACGAGCTTTTGGAGCACTGCTCCTTCATCAGGTAGCTAGTGGAGTAAGCTCATAGGACACAATTTATAGCAAAAGAGCATACTGTGCAATATTTTGAACAAACCTAGTTTGCTCTTAAGTCCTTCATCTTTTAGAATGGGTTGCAGGTTTCGATTCATTAATAAGCAAACTCCAGAACTACTTTCAAGTCAGATTCCTGAGATAATTTTAGGTTTTATTAAAAAAGGTGACTATCTCAGCTCAGACAATCCATTAAAGGTGTGAGGTTAGAGTCCATATGTTTTCCAATCTTGAGTCAGACTGATTATATTTCCAAAGTAGGAATTTATAAAATGTCACATGAATTATAAAAAAGATTGACTGCCTACAGATTGTATGCCATGGATTACATGATTCTATGCCATCGTGGAGTTCTCAAGATATTTTATTGTCCAGTGTTAGCAAATGCTAAAATATTCATAATTCCTCTCATTTACCATTATAGATTAAAAGCAACTGATACCTACCCTCCCCGACTCAGTAATATCGTAATGCCAGGTCCTTCTCAGTTAGAATCTCACATACGTTATATATTGGGGTGGCATGGTGGCTCAGTGGTTAGCACTGTTGCCTCACAGCACCAGGGTCTCGGGTTCGATTCCAAGCTCAGGTGACTGTCTGTGTGGAGTTTGCACATTCTGTCTGTGTCTGCATGGGTTTCCTCTGGGTGCTCTGGTTTCCTCCCACAGTCCAAAGATGTGCAGGTTAGGTGAATTGGCCATGCTTAAATAGTCAATTAGGTGCATTAGTCAGAGGGAAAAGGGGTTTGAGTGGGTTACTGTTCGGAGGGTCGGTGTGGACCTGTTGGTCCAAAGGGCCTGTTTCCACACTGTAGGAAATCTAACCTAATCTAATCTAAATTAAGTTGACCCAGGAAATTAGGGATATGGCAACCTGTGAATGGTAGCAAGTTACTGGAGTGCTCTTTGCATGTAATTTAAATAACGCCTGAATGGAAACCCTGTTGAAAATGTATCCTAATAAGAATTACATTTATATGGCACATTTAAGTGCTTCCTAAGTGTCCGTTAGCCACCAAATTTGCCAAATGTATTTATCACTGAGTATATTAAGTGCAAATTTCATGAAAACTTCCATGTTAACCTTATAGTGAGGCCCCTTTTGGTCATGGCTGACCATGGGTTGTATCCTTGTTGTTCTGGCTTTCTGCTTCCCTGAAGCAATGTCACTTGTGACTGAAGAGACCAATGCTGGAGTGACAGTCCAGGTTGCAGAGGTCACATCTGTATGTGGTCGTTGATTTGCTAGAACTGCTGTACTTCCTTTGTGCCCGCTTGTCTGCTGCACCGCTCATCAGCTTCTTTTCCTCTGTTTTGAGGTGTTGGTTCAGGGTGCTTCTGCATCTTGCGCAGTCAGCTGCAAGCCATTCTCAGGACTCCGTAACGATATCAAGTGCCTTCATGTCCCTCATGCAGACATCCTTGTAGTGCAGTTGGGGATGCCCAGTGGGTCTCTTCCCGGATGCAAGCTCTCAGTAGAGAATATCCTTTCGGATGCAACCATCCTCCATGTGGTGGACGTGGCCCAGCCAATGCAGTCTATGCTGCCTGAGAAGAGTGTACATGCTGGAAAGGCCAGCACGAGATAGGACCGCTGCTAGGACACTGTCTTGCCAGGATATGCCCAGGATATGGTGGATACTCCAAGTGGTCTTCTCTCCTGTCTGGCATATGTAGTACACGTTTCACTGCCATACAGCAGTGTCCTTATGATGCAGGCGTTGTAGACTGACGTTTTTGTTTTCATTGTCAGCATGGAATTTGTCCATGCTCAAGTCGTGAGGTGAGCAAGAGTTGAGGCTGCTTTCCTGATTCTCTTGTCGATCTCTGTGTTATCAGTGATGGTAGAGCCAAGGTAAGTAAACTGATGGATGACATTGAGTTTGTAGTTGATGGTGATGACTGGCAGTGCCTCTATGTCCTGCCCCAGGATGCTCGTCTTCTTCAGACTGGTAGTCAGCCTGAAATCCTTGCAAGTGTGTGACAGGTGGTCTATCAGTAACCGGAGTTCCTGCTGGGTGTGTGCTGCAACTACAGCATCAACGGCAAACAGCATGTCCCTGATGAGTGCTGCGCTTACCTTTGTCTTGGCTGTAAGGCCGGTCAGGTTGATCTCGTGCACAAATAAATTCCCTCCATTGCGGCACCAAAGGCATGTTTCAGGAGCACAGCAAAAATAATCCCAGAGTGTGGGAGCGAGGACGCAGCCTTGTTTAATGCCACTGCGGATGTCAAATGGCTCAGAAGAGCTGCCGTTGAACTGCACTGTCCCCTTCCTGTTACTGTGGAAGGATTCTCTCATGCTCAGTAGTTTCAGTGGTCAGCCAATCTTTAGGAGAATCTCGAAAAGGTAGTTTCTGCTGACCAGGTTGAACGCCTTGGTGAGGTCAATGAAAGCGACATACAGCGGCATTTTCTTTTCTCTGCACTTCTCCTGCAGTTGGCGAAGGGAGAAGATCATGTTTACTGTTGACCTTTTAGCTCAGAAGCTGCACCGTGACTCTGGGTAGTGTTCATAATACTAATATGTTTGTAGCTGATGGTGTGAGGAACACTGTGGTCCTTCTGCCAATGTCCTTACATTGATAAGCTCCTCCTCTTCAAATTTTTTCCAGTGGGAACAATTCCTCTCTATTCGGATTGCTCATGATTTTGAACCCCTCAAATCAAACCTCTTCTTTCTTTTCTCTAAGGCGACCAACCACGGCATCTAAAATCTATCCTTGCAACTGAGATCTTGCATCATGGGAACCATTCTGATGTATCTTTTCTGCACCTTCTGAAAAACTTGCTTATTCTTCCTTAAGATCCATTGTAACTTGCTTGCTTTCTCTTTGTGTTTGTTTAGAAAGTCCAGACTCTTATGCTTTTGTGATCATTTTCTAAATCTACTCTGACACCTTCTACAACTTGTGTACTTTAACATGAGGTATCTCTCTTTCTTCATCCTGAATAGAATAAAGGTAAAAGTAAAATTGCCATAGTCCTATTGGTCATCTGGTTAAACCATCACCATCATCCTCTCTCTAATGGGAGAGCAGCTCTATGGCCTGATAAGACTATGGTGACTTTACCTTTTTGTGTTGTACTGACCTTTACATCATCATTACTTCTTCCTCGCAAGATGCATTATTTCACACTTAGAGTAATAGAGCCATAGAGATGTACAGCACGCAAACAGACCCTTCAGTCCAATTCATCCGTCCCGACCAGATATCCAAAATTAATTTAGTCACATTTGCTGGCACTTGGCCATATCCCTCTGAACCCTTCGTATTCATACACCCATCCAAATGTCTTTTAAATGTTGTAATTGTACCAGCTTCCACCACTTATGGCAGCTCATTACTCCGCCCGCGCACGCCCACCCGCCCGCACACCCATCCGACTGCACACCCTCTGCATGAGAAAGGTTGCCCCTTAGGTCCTTTTTAAACCTTTGCCCTCTCACCCTAAACTTATGCCTTTTAATTCCGGACTCCCCTACCCGAAGAAAAAGACCTTGTCTATTTACCCTATCCATGCTCCTCCTGATTTTATAAACCTCTATAAGGTCACCCCTCAGCCTCTGAAGCTCCAGCCTATTCAACCTCTCCCTATAGTTCAAACCCTATAACCCTGGCAATACCCTTGTAAATCTTTTCTGAACCCTTTCAAGTTTCACAACATCCTCCTTTCGGAGGGAGATCAGAATTACACAAAATATTCCAAAAGTGTCCTAACCAATGTCCTATATGACCTCCCAACTACTATGACTCAATGCTCTGACCAATAAAGGAAAGCCTTTTTCACTATCCTATGCATTTGAGACTTATATTTTCAAGGAACTATGAACCTGCACTCCAAGGTCTTTTTGTTCAGCATTAAATATCATCTGTCTTTTGTCTGCATTTTGCGCCAGTTTATATGCTATTGAGGTTTATCGCTGTTCTTCTCACAGTTCAGAGTACTTGCAAGTTTGTATCATCTGCAATTTTTACAAGTATGACACTCAAGTTCAGGTCACTAATTAACATTGGGAAAAAGCCCAGTTTTGATTCCTAATCAATGTTCATACTTATTCTGATATATCTCTGGAGCAAGTGAGCCATGATCCTGGATTACATTACAGTATGGAAACAGGCCCTTCGGCCCAACAAGTCCACACCGACCTGCCGAATTGCAACCCACCCATACCCCTACATTTATCCCTTACCTAACACTACGGGCAATTTAGCATGGCCAATTCACCTGACCTGCACATCTTTGGACTGTGGGAGGAGGAAACCCACGCAGACATGGGGAGAATGTGCAAACTCCACACAGTCAGTCGCCTGAGGCGGGAATTGAACCCAGGTCTCTGGCGCTGTGAGGCAGCAGTGCTAACCACTGTGCCACCATGTCGCCCAGAGGCAGGCACATAACACTGCACTGTAAGACGCTTCTTCTTATCTATATACATATAAAACTTGTCTGAATTCCCTTTTTGTGCGAGTTGCCCTTCGCTTCTCATGCTCTTTTGTTGTCTCTCTAATTTCCTGTACATTTCCTTTCTGGATTTTGTATATTCAGCTTGCTTATTTCACTTGTGATATCAACTTGATATCTCTTATGTGTTTCGTTTCCTTTCCCAGCTTAATCTTGCTGTCTGTACCTCATCTGTGCCAAAGCTAGCTCCTCTTTAAAAAAAAAGCTGGTTGTTACTTTACAGGTTGAGACTTGTCCATTCTTATCCCACTGAAATTGACTGTGTTATGCTAAAGTATGTTTGCTCAATTGTTACATGTTCTCTTCCAGAGCCAAACTAAATTTTTAAATGCTATTATCACTTTTCAGTAAATGTTTCCCTATTGACACTTAACTAAGAATTTGCTAAGATTCTACAACAGATCAAGTTCAGGCCCTAGTCTGTCTCTGTGAGAACAAAGTTTATATGTTGTGCTGCTGATGGTACTTTGAATATATGCTAGCTATCTAACTAACTGCCTGTCCAGTTTCTATTTATATACTTTTGAAGAAATCAAATAAACAAACGTTTAACCCTAGTATCTTTTTTTTAATGAAAAAGATTAAATTTTTTAATAAAATTATAAAATTACTATAAAATAGTATAACAATCTTATAGTATAACAACAATAAATGAACTACTACTCTACTTCACAAACAAGAGAAAAAAAAATACCCATACCAAAATTCAATAAATAACGAAACAAAATAGACTAAATTAAATTAGATTGAACTAAGTTAAATTACACCAAAACTTCCCATCACCAGGAGTGTCAGTTGGCAAACCCGTATTTATTTGGGATTCTTTCTCTCAGGGGCCCCCCACCTGCCAGATACAGCCCTCTCAGCTATACAAAGGCTCTAATCAATATAGCCGACAAGTCTGCATTCATATAATTCAAAAGGGGCCGCCATATCCTACAAAAAAGTTCAGTTTTCTGGTGCACCATACTTGTAAGGAAGTCCAGGGGGATATTTTCCACAACTAACCTACGCCATCCTGAAAGTCCTGGGGGATTTTCCAATATCTAGCTCATCAGAATGTTCTTCCTCGCACAATATGAAAGCATATTAAACAGTTTCTTCCCTTGCACATTAAAGAGGACATTTGGCAAATCCAAGAGGAGGGACACTGGATCTACCTTGACCTCGGTTCCCAAGATCCCTTCCAAAACACTCGATATAGTGCCCCAATACCTACGAAGCTTGTGGCATGACCACAAGCAATGAGTATCTGTTTTACATTTAGGACACATTGGATATGTTCCGTTTTAAAATTTTGCAAGCTGCTCCGGACCCATATAGACCCTGTGGAGAGACTGTGTTCTATTATAAATTGAAATCTTCCTCTCATTCTTCCAAATATCCTCCCATGGGTCTGACGAGATATATACCCCCAATTCCTGAGTCCAGATCCAGCATAGCCGTTCAAGTGTACTTTGAGATACTACGTCCTAGTAAATGGTAGAGGGTTCTGATCGAGAGAGTACCTGTGGACTAAAGTACTCTCCTCTCCACATCAGATTTATAGGGATTAACCAGTAAATGTAGTCTTCTTCTATAGAAAATCCCTAATCTGAAAATAATGAAAGAGGTCCATACTGGACAATTCATACTTCTGGCTCAGCTGATTGAAAGACATCATGACCTCCCCTCAAAAAAGTCTCCCAAACAGGAGACTCCTCTAGACTCCAGAACATGAAGCCAAAATTCATCGATCCTAGCCGAAATCCTGGCATTCCTACTATGGGAGTAAAAATGGAAGGTTTATATAAATTACCCTTGCTTTGTCGCATCATTCTCCATGCTTTAACTATGTTACGGACAATCGGGTTTCTGCAATGCTCCATGACAGTCCTCACCTCATAGAGTCATAGAGATGTACAGCATGGAAACAGACCCTTCGGTCCAACTCATCCATGCCAACCAGATATCCCAACCCAATCTAGTCCCACCTGCCAGCACCTGGCCCATATCCCTCCAAATCCTTCCTATTCATATACCCATCCAGATGCCTTTTAAATGTTGCAATTGTACCAGCCTCCACCACATCCTCTGGCAGCTCATTCCATACATGTACCACCCTCTGCCCCTTTGGTCTCTTTTATATCTTTCCCTTCTCACCTTGAACCTATGCTCTCTAGTTCTGGACTCCCCCACCCCAGGGAAAAAACTTTGTCTATTTATCCTATCTATGCCCCTCATGATTTTGTAAACCTCTCTTAGGTCACCCCTCAGCCTCCCACGCTCCAGGGAAAACAGCTCCAGCTTGTTCAGCCTCTCCCTATAGCTCAAATCCTCCAACCCAATCCTTGTAAATCTTTTCTGAACCCTTTCAAGTTTCACAACATCTTTCTGATAGGAAGATGACCAGAATTGCACGCAATATTCCAACAGTGGCCTAACCAATGTCCTGTACAGCTGTGACATGACCTCCCAACTCCTGTACTCAATACTCCAATAAAGGAAAGCATACCAAATGCCTTCTTCACTATCTTAGCTACCTGCAACACCACTTTCAAGGAGCTATGAGCCTGCTCTCCAAGGTCTCTTTGTTCAGAACATTCCCTAGTACCTTACCATTAAGTGTATAAATCCTGCTAAGATTTGCTTTCCCAAAATGCAGCACCTCACATTTATTTAAATTAAACTCCATCTGCCACTTCTCAGCCCATTGACCCATCTGAACAAGATCCCATTGTAATCTGAGATAACCTTCTTTGCTGTCCACTACATCTCCAACTTTGGTGTCATCTGCAAATTTGCTAACTATACCTATTATGCTCACATCCAAATTATTTATATAAATGATGAAAAGTAGTGGACTCAGCACCGATCCTTGTGGCACTCCACTGGTCACAGGCCTTCAGTCTGAAAAACAACCCTCCACCACCACCCTCTGTCTTCTACCTTTGAGCCAGTTCTGTATCAAAATGGCAAGTTCTCTCTGTATTCGATGAGATCTAACCTTGCTAACCAGTCTCCCATGGGGAACCATGTCGAATACCCTCCTGAAGTCCACATATATCACATCCACCATTCTACCCTCATCAATCCTCTGTTACTTCTTCAAAAAACTCAATCAAGTTTGTGAGACATGATTTCCCACGCACAAAGCCATGTTGACTATCCCTAATCAGACCTTGCCTTTCCAAATACATGTACATCCTGTTCATCAGGATTCCCTCCAACAACTTGCCCACCACCGACGTCAGGCTCACTGGTCTATAGTTCCCTGGCTTGTCTTTAGCACCTTTCTTAAACAGTGGCACCACATTAGCCAACCTCCAGTCTTCTGGCACCTCACCTGTGACTATCGATGCTACAAATTAGATTAGATTACTTACAGTGTGGAAACAGGCCCTTCGGCCCAACAAGTTCACACCGACCCGCCGAAGCGCAACCCACCCATACCCCTACATTTACCCCTTTACCTAACACTACGGGCAATTTAGCATGGCCAATTCACCTGACCTGCACATCTTTGGACTGTGGGAGGAAACCGGAGCACCTGGAGGAAACCCACGCAGACACGGGGAGAATGTGCAAACTCCACACAGTCAGTTGCCTGAGGCAGGAATTGAACCCAGGTCTCTGGTGCTGTGAAGCAACAGTGCTAACCACTGTGCCACCGTGCCACCCACTAATATATCTCACTAATATCTCAGTGAAAGCACCACCAATCACTTCCCTTGCTTCCCGCAGAGTTCTTGGGTACACCTGATCAGGTCCTGGGGACTTATCCACCTTTAACCATTTCAAGACATCCAGCACTTCCTCCTCTGTAATATGGACATTTTTCAAGATGTCACCATCTATTTCCCTACATTCTATATCTTCCATGTCCTTTTCCACAGTAAATACTGATGTAAAATACTCGTTTGGTATCTTCCCCCATCTCCTGCGGCTCTGCACAAAGGCCGCCTTACTGATCTTTCCCTAGTTACCCTTTTGTCCTTAATGTATTTGTAAAAACCCTTTGGATTCTCCTTTATTCTATTTGCAAAAGCTGTCTCATGCCCCCTTTCTGCCCTCCTGATTTCTCTCTTAAGTATACTGTTACTGAGTTTATACTCTTCTAAGGATTCACTTGATCTATCCTGTCTATACCTGACATATGCTTCCTTCTTTTAACCAAAATCTCAGTTTCTTTATCACCCAGCATTCCCTATACCTACCAGCCTTTCCTTTCAACCTAACAGGAATATACTTTCTCTGGATTCTTGTTATTTCATTTCTGAAGGCTTCCCATTTTCCAGTTGTCCCTTTACCTGCGAACATCTGCTCCAATCAGCTTTTGAAAGTTTTTGCCTAATTCTGTCAAAATTGGCCTTTCTCCAATTTATAACTTTAGAGCCAGTCTCAATACCAGAAACTTGGCTGTTCGTGCTACGTCCCCCTGAGAATTCATCACCCCCTACATTTTCCAAAACAGTATACTTGCTTGAAATGAGGATAGCAACAGAAGACTCCTGAACTACCTGCCTACCTCTCTTACCTATCCTGGAGTTAACCCATCTATGTGACTGTATCTGCGACTTCCCCTGCCCCCCTTCCTATAACTGCCTTCCATCATATCCCCTTGCTCTTGTAAATTCCTCTAACTGCCTCTCCACCCATCCATTCGATCCGATCGGATTCGCAACCAACAGCATTTATTGCAGATATAATCCTCAGTAACCCGACAAGCAGAGCATATCACTCTTCCATGGGCCATTTTTGCTTCTGTCACTCTACAGACCCAGTAAATAGTACTGTCTTATTCCTCTACAAAACAGGTTAAATGAATACTTATGGCTTATATTTTAAGTTTAATCAAGAGACATAGCTCAATAAAACTTATAATCAAGAAAGAGCCCACACTACTCACTACTGTAGACTTATTTTAAGACCACGCATAAAACATCCACTTATCTGTTTCAGTGCTCTGACCTCTCCAAACAGGTTCCTCCAAGATCAGTTGTGAATTTCACTGTTTTTTAATTTTCCCAGATGCATGCCGATGTCCAGTGATACATGAATTCAACAGCAAAGGCAGTAACTGCTAACTCTGTCAGTTAGCAATGTGGGTTTAACTTGTGCATAAACAACAAATTAATAAGGGGACATTTTGCTTGGGAGACCTTGATGACCAGTCAAATTGACCTTGAGTCCTGGCAAGCCCAATCATTCACATAGGATAATAGGAGACTTAATTAATATCTCTTGAAATCTGGAAGGTTAATAAAATTGATTTTATACCCTGAGAATGAGCCAAATGAATTCATCTTTTGTATTAAAACAGGGCACAGACATTGTTGAATTAGATAGAAAAAGAAGATGTCTTCTGCATAAAGGGTGTTTTTACACTCCCCTAATACCACTCCAGAGCAACTATATTGGGGGTCCCTCCGGATAGCCTCCACCAACGGCTCAATCACTAATGTAAATAGTAGTGGTGAAAGGGGGCAATGTGGGTTTAACTTGTGCATAAACTTGTTGGCTACCTCTACCAATACTAAAATTGTCAGACCTTATGCTATTAGTGAGAACCACAGCCTTAGGATCTTTATATAATACTGCCACCACCTGGTGAAGACCACACACCCCCGCCCAAAGACCAAACTGTTCTAGGACATAAAAAAGATAAAGCCACTCCACCTGGTCAACTGCTTTCTCTGCATTTAGGGAGACTACCAAGCCCAGAATTGACCTTTGCTGGTACACCTGGACACCATTCAGCACTCTTCTAGTGTTATTAGAGGACATGCCACCCTTAATGAAACCTGTCTGGTCCTCCTTTACAATAGAGGACAAGACCTTCGCCAACCTCAGTGCCAGCATTTTCGACAATTTA